>NC_081409.1:878357219-878507219 GCF_030272615.1 Cryptomeria japonica | reverse complement strand
TTGGTTACCTCAACTTGCCCATTTTCTTGAGGATGATAAGGGGTAGATTTCTGATGCCTAACATTATATTCATTAACTAGTGCTTTAACAAGGGTTGATGTAAATCGAGCTCCTTGATCTGTCACTATCTCCCTTGGAGCTCCATATCTTGTGAAAATATCCTCATAAAGAAATTTTGCAACCTTATTATCCCTTGCATGTTTTATGGCCTTAACTTCAACCCATTTAGTGATATAGTCAGTACATACTAGGATATAGGACTTACCATTTGATGGTGGATCAATTGGTCCTACAAAATCCAAGCCCCATTTGTCAAATGGTGTGATAGAAACTTGAGGGTAGAGTGGCATCTCATCTAATTTTGTTGGTCATCCCATTCTTTGACATCTATCACACTTCCTTGTGTACTTTCTTACATCTTTATGAAGTGTGGGCCAATTATAACCTATGTTGAAAATTTTCATTGCTATCCTTTTTGCAACAAAATGTCCTCCACAGGGTTCATCATGACATGTATGCAAATTGTCATAGGTTTCATCTTCTCTGACACATCTCCTCATCACATGATTTTGTCCAGTGTAGAACAAATATCCTTCAATCCATGAGAAAGGGAAAGTTTTCTCAATGAGAATTCTCCTCTCTTTTGGAGAGAAGTGAGGAGACACCTTCCCTGCAACCAAATAGTTTGCTATGTCTACATACCAAGGTGTAGGAACATTGATTGAAAACAAGTTCTCATCAGGGAAAGAGTCATCAATTACCCGAGTATCTTCTGATGTAGTCAATCTAGATAAGAAATCTGCTACAACATAATCTTTGCCAGGCTTGTCAATTATGGTGATATCAAATTCCTGCATCAACAATAACCATCTTGCCAATCTCTTTGTGATCAACAACTTATTCATAAGATATTTGATTGTTGCATGATCAATATGGGTAAAGATCTGATATCTTATGATATAATGCCTGAATTTGTTGAGGGCATATATGATTGCCAACATTTGTTTCTCTGTCACTGTGTAGTTAAACTGAGCCCCTTGTAGGTTCTTGCTGATAAAATAGATTGCATGTTCAACTGATGCCTCTTTTTGGACCAAAACAACTCCTATTGCATAATCAGATGCATCTATATGAATGTGGAATGGAAGTTCCCAATTAGGACCTTTAAGCACAGGTGCTTGTGTTAATGCTCCTTTTAGATTAGAGAATGCTTTGTCACAATCCTTTGTCCAATGAAATTTTGCATGCTTAGTCAAAAGGCTATAAAGTGGTGCTGCAATTTTGCTGGTCTTTTATGAATTGCCTATAATACCCTTCATGTCCTAGAAAATTTTTGACATCCTTTTGCTTTGCAGGTGTAGGAAGACTAGAAATGACTGCAATCTTGGCTGGATCTACCTGTCTACCTGTATTCCATTTTGAGAGATGTAGTGGCCAAGGACCACTCCTTGTTGCATCATCATGAAACTGTTAATGTGAGGATCCAGTTAATACTGGGGGGGGGGGGGGAAGAATCAATATTAACAATAAACTAAGAACTTTTACCAAACCGAAAATACTTGTTGAATACGGTTCATAACCGATACTGGTACCAAATCAAATAGTCTTTAAAACTAATCTACAAAAGCATTATTGGTAGCTACTCAAATGTTCATCAACATGCAAATATAATAAAGACATCAAATCATCACATAAACAAATCATCCACCATATGAACACTAAGATTTTTCACGTGGAAACCCAAATGGGAAAAACCACAGTGGGAATTGGTACCCACAAAATATGCACTCTTTTAGAATGCACCATGTTAGGAGCCTAGCCCAATTAGGAGCTTTACAACAATGCCCAGTTAAGAGAAGACCCTGTTAAGAGTCACTTGGTCAAGGGATTTACACCTTAGTCCTGCTAGGAGCTTTACCCTGTTAGGAGTAACCTTGTTAAAATATTTAAACCCAAGTTAATGAGCCACCCGGTGAAGGGATTTACAAGATCAGGCCTATTAGGACCTACCCAGTTAAGGGATTTCAATACTACTACAACTGTTAGGGAACAACATATAAATGATTTGGTTTACAACACTATCTGCTTGCTTGTATAGATCCTATTCAATTCCGATCTGCTTCACTTTTGCAGACACCTCAAACTAGTTCGACACACTCTTCTTCTCTAATCACTGACACAATAAATCATCACAAATTTGACCTAAATACACATTTCAACTAGTTTGGTTACATAACCATAGCTTACAATAAATTTACATTATAGATCTTAGCAGATCATTACAAATCATTACAGATCATCAATATAGATCATTACAACAAATTACAAGACAATTACAACCGTTGGATGATCATAGTTCACCACCACACATTGATCTGATAAGCTATCAAACCCTTATCACACTCTGCTAAGCACTTTTCTATTTCCCAAGAAATTCAATCCTTGATTGCACCAAAACAATATCTTATCACTTCACATGGTTTCTGACATGTCATCACAAAGTCAAGAACATGATAGAATCCACCGCCCAACCATAAATCATCACCGGTCAAATGATTTTGTTACCGATTCTTAAACCCTACATGGAATATACAACAACCAATTACAAACATGACTTTTAGTTCTCCAAACTTGATGCAGTTGCTTTTATAGACTTATTACAATGTCATAAGAATACATTCCAAACCGCAACACCTAACTCAACACAGATCTTTACCACAACCATCTTCTCTGTGTTCTTGCTTACCAGTTGACTGCTACTTAGTAGTTTTTCTATCCAACTCAATTCATTATCGATATGACTTACCAAACATACATAAACATGGTTGCCATCAATGACAACATAAATAACTGATCATAAAGTCAAATATATCATCACCAACAATCTTTTAATGGTACATCATTATCTCATCATCAGTTATGCCAATATGCCAACATTCTCCCCCTTTGGCATTGATGGCAACACTAAAAGAATCATCAACTGATATCATGCCAAGTTGCATTGAAATGTTCTTCATTTGATTTTCTCCTCCTTTGCATTGTTCAACTCCCTGTCACATTTCTTGTCCCAGTTTTATTCTTCTCCCCCCGTCTGTTATATTTCTTCTCCCCCTTTGACAACAATGCCAAAGGTGCAAAATCATCTTCTATCTTCATATCTGCTGCTACTTCTGTGTCCATCATCTCTTTTTTCCTAATCTTTGTTTCTCCCCTTGAGGAGTAGCCCACTTCTCATCAATCCACAGTGAAGGATATTATATAAGTCCATTGGATTGATGCATCACCAGTGTCTTAGTTGATCTTGTGTAGGGGAATAACCCCTAGGTTACCTCTGAGATACTCAAAGGTTGCCTTAGGCAATGGTTTGGTGAATATATCTGCCAACTACTCCTTACTTGACACATGCTCCAGTCTCACTTTTTTTTCCTGTACTCTTTCTCTGAAAAAGTTATACTTCAATTCAAATGTTTTGTTCTTGCATGTAACACAGGGTTCTTTGATATGTTTATAACACTTGTGTTATCACAATATATTATCACTAGTTCTGTCATATCCATCTTGAAACCTTCCAAGACATGTCTCATCCAAATAGCTTGTGTACAATTCATGGATGCAGCCACATACTCTGCTTCAGTTGTAGCCTAAGAAATACAAGTTTGTTTCTTACTGGTCCAAGATACCAGTCTACCACCTAGAAAGAAAGCTCCACCAATTGTGATTTTCCGGTCATCCACATTTCCTGCCCAATCTACATTTGTGAAAACCTTCAAGGAAAAATTCCCTTTGTATGGATACCACAATCCATGATCAACTATTCCTCTAAGGTATCTGAATATTCTTTTTACCATTGTCATGTGTGTCTCCTTAGGACTCTTTTGAAATCTTGCAACTAATCCAACTGCATGGGCAATATCCGGTCTACTATGAACAACATAGTGAAGTTTCCCAATCATAGATCTATATTCCTTCTCATCCATTGAGGGTGAATCATATTATTTTGACAATCTAAAATTGGTAACCATAAGAGTTCCAACTAGTTTACAGTCTTCCATTCAAAAAGTCTTTAACACTTTCTTCACATACTTAGATTGACTAATAAAAATTCTACCTTACAGCTATTGGATCTGCAATCCAATGATTTTTTTTTATCTCACCTATCAGAGACATCTCAAACTCTTTCTTCATGTTATCTGCAAAAGTCATACACATATTATAATCTCCTCCAAATATGATGTCATCAACAAATACTTCTACAATTAATATCTTGTCTCCATCAGTCTTCAAATAAATATTGCCATCCTCACTGGTTCTATGGAAACCAATCTTTATCAAAAGTGCATAAAGTCTTTCAAACCATGTCCTTGGTGCTTGCTTTAATCCATATAAAGCCTTATGTAGCTTGCATACCATATCCTTATCTTTTGTCAATGCAAACCCATTTGGTTGTATACACCTCTTCTTCAAGAATACAATTTAGAAATGCTAACTTTACATCCATTTGATAGACTTAAAAAGCTTTAAAATCTACATATGCAAGTAGCATTCTAACACCTTCAAGCCTAGAAATCAGTGCAAAGGTCTCTCCATAATCTTCACCTTCTTCTTGTGCATACCCTTCGCAAACTAGTCTTTCCTTATTTATAACAACTTCACCATCTTCATTCAGCTTGTTTCTAAATATCCACTTTGTACCAATTACATTTTTATCATTAGGTCTAGAAACAAGTGACCAAATGTTGTTTTTATCAATTTGATCAAGTTCTTCATTCATTGCATTTATCTAGTCATCATCCTTTAGAGATTCTCTCACAATCGTTCGTTCAAATGTGGAAATTAGACAAGAGATTTCTCTGATTTTTATT
This sequence comes from Cryptomeria japonica, assembly GCF_030272615.1. NCBI lineage: Eukaryota > Viridiplantae > Streptophyta > Pinopsida > Cupressales > Cupressaceae > Cryptomeria > Cryptomeria japonica. Next base: position 878,502,357 of record NC_081409.1, on the reverse strand, counting down.
CTAGTCTGTACTCCAACATTCTTGTCACCTATTATCTGGTCTTCAGAATGATTTAACCTTACATACCTAGGTATAACCAGTTTTGGTCTAGCAACCTGCTCATCTTGTTCATCTTCATCTTCATCTATCAGTTCATCATCCACCGATTGAGAAACATCTCCTGTCTTGTTCTGCTCAACATCTTTTTGCACTTCTAGTTCAATAATCACAAGTTTTTGTTCATCATCCATTGGATCAGATTTTTTGGTATCATTAGGTTTATTAGAGAACTCATCAACTTTTACATTCACACTCTCCACAATCTTCTTTGTCCTTTTGTTGTAATTAACACTTGAAAGCTTTTCTTTTAGTAGAATAGCCAAGAAATGTTCCTTCATCACTCTTAGCATCAAATTTACTAGTATAATCATCTCTTTTTATAAAACATTTGTTGCCAAAAACTTTGAAATAACTGACATTAGGAGTCTTACCATACCATAACTCATAAGGAGTCTTCTCTCTACCTTTCTTCACAAGTACCTAGTTCAATGTGTAAACTACAGTACTGACTGCTTCTCTCCAAAATATCTTAGGTACATCTCCTTGTATCAACATAGTCCTTACAAATTCAAAAATGGTTATGTTTCTCCTCTCTGCAATTTCATTCTACTATGGTTTCCTAGGTGCAAACATCTGCCTCTTTATTCCATGCTCATCACAATATCTAACAAACTCATCATATGTAAACTGTCCACCCCAGTCAGATCTCAGGCACTTAAGATTCTTACCAGTTTCCTTTTCTACTAAGGCTTTGAATGCCTTGAACTTGCTAAAAGCTTTCGAATTTTCCTTTGGAAAAGTAACCCACATCATTCTAGAAAAATCATCAGTAAATAACATGAAATAATTATCACCATAAAAACTTCTAGTCCTTATAGGACCACATACGTCAGTGTGCACCAAATCTAGAATATGCTCAGAAGAAAAAGATTTTCTCTTAAACGAAGATGTAGTCATCTTACCCAACTGACATTCTTTACACAACACATTGTCTGGTTGAACAAGCTATGGCATACCTCTCACCATACTAGATTTGCTGACCTTAACAACATTATCAAAGTTCACATGAAAAAACCTTCTATGCCATAACCAACTATCTTCAACCTCAGCAACCAAACAACTATTTACATTAGCATTCAGATGGAATAAGTTACCTTTAGTTTGTTTACTAGTAGAAATTAATTCTCCTTTGCATCCTAAGATCTTGCACACTCCGTTCTTAAACTCAAGATGATAACCTTTGTCATCCAACTAACCAACACTCAACAAGTTATGTTTCTTTCCTTTTCCCTTATATTATCTAAACTTTTCCTTTTGATCATTGTTAGGGTAGTTTGTACTATATGTCCTATCTTGTTACAAGAGAAACACTTAAAAGGTAGCTTGCCTTTGTACTTACCAGTGCCTCTAGGAAGTCTCTTTGCTAATAGAGCTTCAAACTCCATCAGATTATCTTCATCATTCACATCAACTTTATTAATGCCACGATGACTTGACCTGCATTCATGACTATGACAAACATATTTCCCTTTTCTCACCAGTGCACTAGATACAGATGCCTTAAAAGAAGATTCTGTTTGTACACTGTTATCAAAACTATTGAACTCAAAAGCAGTGAGTTCACCAATCAAAGAATCAATAGTTACCTTATCACTACTTATTGACCTCAACTATTGAATAGCAGACACTCTTATGGCATAGGCAGGTAGTAGGGTTCTAAGCATCTTACTCACCACATTGTCTTCATCTATAGTACCACCAACACTTTTGATTCCATCGACAACTTCTTTAATCCTCTGTCCATACTGAGTAATATTTTCATCTTCCATCATTTTCATATCATCAAACTTTCCTCTAAGACTCTCCTCTTTATCCTTTTGAACATGCTTATCACCACCGTAGATTAGTTCTAACTTCTCCCAAACTTCAAAATAAGTTTCTAAGTCATGGACATCAATATATTCAGTATTATAAAGTGTACTTACAATAGCTTCCAATGCTTGACTATTTCCCTGCTGCTCCTTAAGCTAATCTACAGTTAGAAGACTGGTAGGAGGTACATACTTAGTAACAACATGCTGCCAAAACTGAGAACCCATACCTTTGATATATATTTTCATCCTATCTCTCCATATTCTGTAGTTGTCCTTAGTGAATTTGGGACCCTCCTTCTTCATCATCTTCCTCGGATCTTTTCCTCAAGTAGTTAAGCTTCTGCACAAAGAGGACCAATGCTCTGATACCAATTGTTAATGTGAGGATTCAGTTAATACTGAGGGAGGGGGGGGTGAATCAATATTAACAATAAACTGAGAAATTTTACCAAACTGAAAATACTTTTCAAATACAGTTCATAACCAGTATCAGTACCAAATCAAACAGTCTTTAAAACTGATCTACAAAAGCATTACTGGTAGCTACTCAAATGTTCATCAACATACAAATATAATAAAGACATCAAATCATCACATAAACAAATCATCCACCATTTGAATACTGATATTTTTCATGTGGAAAACCAAATGGAAAAAACCACGGTGGGAATTGGTACCCACAAAATATGCACTCTTTTGGAATGCGCCCTGTTAGGAGTCTAGCCCAGTTAGGAGCTTTACAACAATTCCTGGTTAAGAGTAGACCCTGTTAGGAGTCACTCGATCAAGGGATTTACACCTTATACCTATTAGGAGCTCTACCCTAGTAGGAGTAACCTTGTTAAAGGATTTAAACCCAAGTTAATGAGCCACCCGGTGAATGGATTTACAAGATTAGGCCTATTAGGACCTACCCGGTTAAGGGATTTCAATACTGCTGCAACTTTTAGGGAACAATAGATAAATGATCTAGTTTACAACACTATCTTCTTGATTGTACAAATCCTATTTAGCTCCAATCTAATTCACTCTTGCAGAAACCTCAAATTGGTTCCTCACACTCTTTTTCTCTGATCACCGACACAATAAATCATCACAAACTTGACCTAAATACACATTTCAACTAGGTCGGTTACATAAACCTAGTTTACAATAAATTTACATCATAGATCTTAGTAGACCATTACAAATCATTACAGATTATCAATATAAATCATCATAACAAACTAGAAGACAATTACAATTGTTGAATGATCTGAGTTCATCACTGCACATTGATCTGATAAGCTATCAAACCCTTATCACACTCCGCTAAGCACTTCACTGTTTCCCAAGAAATTCAATCCTTGATCGTACCAAAATAACATCTTATCACTTCACATAGTTTTTGATACATCATCACAAAGTCAAGAACATGATAGAATATACCGCCAAACCATAAATCATCACTGGTAAAACAATTTTGTTACCGGTTCTTAAACCCTATATGGAATATACAACAGTCAATTACAAACATAACTTCCAGTTCTCCAAACTTGATGTGGTTGCTATCATAGACTCATTACAATGTCATAAGCATACATTCCAAACCACAACTCCTAACTCAACATGGATATTTACCACAACCATCTTCTTTTGTGTTCCTGCTTACCAGTTGACTGGTACTTAGCAGTTTTGCTATCCAACTCAATCCATTACTGGTATGATTTACCAAACATAAATAAACATGGTTGCCATCAATGAAACACAAATAACTGATCATAAAGTCAAATATATCATCACCAACAATCCTTTATTTGTACATCATTATCTCATCATCAGTTATGCCAATATGCCAACAAAAACACTTTTCACTATTCAAAGACAAATTTTGATCTTCACATCTTTGTAACACTCTTTCTATTCTTTGTAATGCTTCAACAAAATTATTGCCATAAGTAGTAAAATCATCCATATAAATTTCCATACAGTCTTGTGAAATGTTTGAAACTATACTTATCATTGTTCTTTGAAAATTTGCAGGTGCATTGCAGAGACCAAATGGAAGCATTGAATAGGCGTAGGTTCCCCATGGACAGGTAAAAGTTGTCTTCTCCTTATCTTTTGGTGCATTTTGTATTTGATTTTAGCCACTAAAACCATCTAGGAAAAGAAGTATTTCTTTTCTGCTAGTGAATCCAATACTTGATCTATGAAAGGAAGTGGAAAATGATCTTTCTTAGTTGCAGCATTGAGTTCCTTGTAATCAACATAAACTCTCTATTTACCTCCCTTTTTAGGAACAACTACCAAAAGAGATACCCATGGGTTTTGTAATATTGGGTAGATAAATCCCGCATCTAAGAGCTTCTGTAATTTTTCCTTCACAATCTCCCTTAATGCAGGGTTAATTCTTCTTTGTGTCTGCTTCACTGGTGCACAATCATCTCTGATATAAATCCTATGAGTGCATAATTTATCATGTCATGGTAACTCCAAACAAATGTTTTCTTATGATTCCTTAACAGGTTTGTCAAAGATAACTGTTGCTCTTGGCTAAGTTGATTATTGATGTTTAGATATTTTCCTTATACAACTTGTACTTGTGTAGTCAATTCTATTATGACTATCTCACTTTAACACTTGGCATTTTCAATTCTATAGGTAACAATGTGGGCATAATATATGTTGCTGTAGTAGGAGAAACTAGGAGAAGAATTGACAAAGGGATTTATGAATTAGATGCATGGTTGGATGATTCTGCATGAGCCTCATAATGATTTTGGATTATTCGGGACAAAATTTCATCTCCATTATACTATTGCAAGAAAGGGCTTCTTCCTATCATCATGAGATTAGCCACTGAATCGATGTCTTCAACTTCCTCTCCAACATTTTGCCAAATAGGATTTTTCATGTCTTGGGTTGGTTGAGCAGGTGGATAGAGAAGCAACTTTTTAGTATTCTTACCATCAAAGACGATCATATCTCTTGAATGACATCCTATATAAGCATCTACTATGGCCAACCATAGCCTTCCAAAAATAATAGGATATCCTCCTAGTGTGGCTTTAGGGGAAAGGATTATGAAATTGGCTAGATATTCTTGTGAATCAATAGTAACCATTACATCTTCCACTATACCATCTCGTTGGACAGTAGAAATACCAGCAAGCTACAAGATGGTAGCAGTGGATCTTGGATTGGCAATATTTAGTTGTTGTAGGATCTCCTTAGTCATCATATTAATTGTTGCACCTAAGTCTATTAAATCATTCTTTATTTGCATACCATTTATGGTGAATGCAACTATAAGGCTACATGGATCAACATACTTGGGGATAGTTACTATCCCAAGCATGATGTCTATCAATTGGCTTACCACATGAACAGTTTTGGGATCTTTTGCCTTCCTTCTTGGCTTTTTGAGACATGCCTTGTTTATTGCTTTTCTATAAATTAGGACATTCTTAATGGCCTCAAACAAAGGTATCTTGACACATATGTGTTTCAATTGATCCAAAATGTCAAAGGTGGTCTCTTCCTTTTGCTTGACAATTTCCAACCTTTAAGGAAATGGTGTCTCTAGAGTAGATAGTTGGGATGGTTCAGGATCCTTGAATTTTTCTGGCTGAGTGGGTTCCTCAACAAAATTTGGATGCTCCTCTCTCTCCTTAGGGATCTCAGTTATGAGAGGAGTGGTAGGAGTAGGTAGGGTAGTTATTGAACGTAGGTGAATATCACCTAAAATCACAACATTTGCAGGGTACATATTTGGATCAACAAAATAAACCTGCTGCTATTGTGGTTTATTATTTGGATTAGGTGTGGGTTGAGATGGCAACTGAGTAGGTCTGGGTGTACTAGCATTAGGATAAGGAGGGGGCATGATATCTTGTTGCTGAGGCTATGGAGGTGGATGCATGTAACCAGTTGCTTGGTTTGGCCATTGTTGTCCACCCCTCCACTGGGATGTTTGTTGCCAATTCCCCTAAGAAGGTGGCCATTGAGGTGGAGCATTTTGGCAATCAGGCCAAGTATTCTGAGGGTTATTCCAAGACTATGGTGGATACCCCCCAAAATTGGATGGATATTGGTGCTGCCACTGATTATTAGATGTATAAGAATTTATATAAGGGCCACTAAAAGATAATGGATCAGGTGGCATACCTTTTCATGGATCTCATGGTCTTTTTCGTGCAACATAGAAGACTAGTTCTTGATCTACCTCAATCAGCTTGAACTCAAGTAGAATTTTCTTGCTATCAATATTGCCCACCATTTTACATTTGTAGTCTTTCTTCTTCTTTCTACAATAAGGGCAACATTTTTCCACCATTGCTTCTACCTCCTCTTGTTTCTTCTTTGCCTTCAGGGCATCTAGCTAAGTGGCCATATCATTTATGATATGTTGCTTAAAATTTCAAAGAAAATTAGTGATCTCTGCCCTTGATACCCCATTATTAGATGATTTTCCCATTTGGTAATCTCTTCCTTTCTTGACAGCTACTCGGGAGTAGTTCGTGCATATCTTCTTAATGTCTTCCCTAGGAACTTGAGTAATGCCTCCTTCTCCTATTAAATCCAGGGTGTTAGTATAACTATCACCAATTACCTTGAGGAAAATCAACTTTTGAGATTCATCGTTAAGAGTATGGTTTGAGGATATCTTCAAGCAGAACAAGAACCTTGAAATGTAGTCCTCCAAATTTTCATCTTCCCTCTGCTACATCCTAAAGATATCATCTCCCCTCATATTACCACTTCTACAATAATCTTTGTACTTCTCAAGAAATTTTGTTTGCATGGAATCCCAATTATTGACAGAGTCTCTCCCCAAGCTCATAAACCATCATAAGGCTCCTTCCTTCAAAGTAGCAGGGAACAACTTAAGCCTATGAGCATCAATGGTATAGTCATAGCTTCTACAAATGATATCAAATTCAAAGAGAAAGGTATCTGGGTCCTCTGTTACAAGCCCATAAAACTTAGGGAGGACTGGAGTAGGGATATTCTTGAGATTATTATTGTCTTGTTGGTCAGTAATGGGGAATTCAAAAGTGGGTTGGTTAAGATAATTTTGTGTAGCAACAACCATTCTTGCTTGAAAAAGTATCAAGGCAAATGTGTTATCAATAGGTTCTTGGTCAACTAGATCTTCTGGATTATTGAAGTTGGCAAATATATTAGCCAAAGGATTTATCTCTTGGTTTTCTTCTTTGGACTGATTGTTGGCTTCCTCAAAATGACTGTCAGGATAAGGGTAGTTAGGAGAAATCTCCCTAAAGCATCTCTTCTTCTATGCATACAATATCAACTCAATATCAACCAATTCCACACAAAGAATTTGTGAAAGAATTATGGGAATATCTTATTCAAATGAGAGAATATTCTAAGAGCAGCTTGAAAAAGTATTTAACATGAATAAACTAAAAATGACCCTAAAGAACTTCTTAGTTTGACACCATTCCCGGCAACAACTCCAAAAATGTTAGCTTCCTTTAATGGTTCAATAAATAATCCCTTAAAGCTATAAATTAGAGATTACACATCCATACTAAGTAGCTATTAGACTCATTATGGAGGTTCATTTAACTTATCAACCTAGGCATGTGAACTTGAAATGGATCAACACTGTATGTGCACTAAGATTTCTGTTATGACCATCATGACTTAAGAAAAGAAAAATGCCAGAATTAAAATTGATAACTCAATGATGAACGAATAGTACCAAAATGGTATTGAGAGGGGGGGGGGTGAATCAATATAGGCAAAATACAGTCCAAAACTGGTTTGACAACAAATACTCCAAATGACTGGCAAGCAGTGACACTGGTTGAAACAAAGTGCAACTGGTAAGACCCAGAACAACTAAAACAATCATAAACTGGTTACTCACTTAGCTTTCCTCTTAGCTCAATACTATAGTACCATTACACCCTCATGCATGAACAGGTAAACTATCATCAGATCTTCACAATAGTTAGTTCAATATGTTTTATAGATAGACATAAAACACAGAACCATCATATGCTTAACAGGTAATCACAAAGAATCACAAGATAAAAGCATCACACATGAGACACATATTTTTCACATGGAAACCCAACTGGGAAAAACCACGGTGGGGATGAATACCCACAAGCTGCTTTTTGAACTCTTTAGAAGTCCACTTTGTTAGGAGCCTTGTCCGGTTAAAGACATTACAATAGGTTCTACTAGGAACTGATCCTGTTAGGGATCACTTGGTTAAGGGATGGCTATAATACCCGGTTAAGGGTTAAACTTGGTTAGGGTTACCTTGTTAGAGGATTTCAAGAACTCAATAGCTAAAGGATCTCTAGAGTTCTATAGCTTCCCAGAACTCAATAAATTTGAGTTACCCTGTTAAAGGATTTGTATCAAGCCGGTTAAGGCTACCCTGTTAAGGGATTTCACAACTGTTGAAGTGGTTAAAGATCAACAAGAATTACAATGATCTGGTAACAACACTCAATGCTAATGCAGATCTATTTTGGCTCCTCTTCACCTTCTGCACATTCACTTTGTAGGTATCTCTTCTCTCCTTTGGTTTGGCAAGAATCACGTATCACTTCCCTTGGATACACACATACAACTTTTGCCAACAACTTTTAGAAAGAAACACAACATCGACCTTATAGGAAACAGACAGGTCGGTAGCAAAAACCCTAAACCCTATACCTATTAGGTTAAGCAATTCAAACGGTTCAATCTTGACCATTGAATCATACTGCATTAAATGCAACAATCTTGAATCAATCTCAAGACATTCTCCATCGTCCATTATCCATAGATTTCATGGCAGCTGATAACCCATCACACATTATCACCGTTTGACAAACTTCACACATTCCCAAGGTGGATAGGGATAGTCTTCTTCATGCAAGATCCTTCATGCGCACAGGCCTTACGTGGAAACATGATCTATTCTCCGTTATACTACTAACTCATCCACAAAGATCACCAATTGAGTCACACAGGCTTGAGGTACTCCAACCGGAAATCCTAAAGTGGAAACTACCTACCAACCGATAGTCATACAATGCTTCCATGTGCTGGTTCCCATAACTACATGCTGGTTCACCTTGAATAAATATACCTCTTCACTTTGGCATATATACCGGTTCACACATATGCCGATTCTCTCTTCTCACATATCACATATGCCGGTTCACATCATATCACATATTGACGTCAATGACAACATACAATATCATTATGTCCTCATATCGGTTCACATAATGCCAACAAAAATGCTGTAATCAACTACTAAAGAAAATTGAACTTAAATCAACAACTAATTTGAACATGCAAACTAACACAAGCTACATAAATGAAATTCTAAACAAACAAACAAGAAACTACTCTGCTTGCTTTAGCTGTAGGAACATACACAGAGTAGAGTTTTGTGGCTGGAGGAACAATGAACTACTGGAACAATACTACTACTGAATGGAAAATAACTACTAAGCTAACTAAATAGTGTTCTCACCAAGTGCCCCCCTTGAGTGAGACTTCCAAGGTTAACACAAGTGCTGAAAACTCAGAATATCATTTTATTCATCAAAACATGAGTACATAAGATATGACAGCATGCTCTTAAACTGTATTTCAAAATTGAAAATAAACTTACAACATCAGAATGTTTAAGCTCCTACAAGAGATCATCTGAGCATTATTTATAGAAGAAAAACTACCAACTATCCTAACTAACTGGGTGACCTGCTCCACAACATAAGGAGGGCACTATTTATTGAAAGCATGAAAAGAGGAAAGGACCAATCATGCATGTGCTTAGCCAAGTCAGATAAGACTTCCTTAATGGATATGTAGTGCAAAATTCTCCTAAATAGACTCAACTGATTGTACATGATTAATTAAGAAGGTAGTTGCAACATTAAGTAGAGAAAGCTCCTCTACGTTGGTTACTCCTTGAGTTCTTCAACAACCGACTAGCTAGTAAGAGTCTTGCTCCTTGTTGTACGCTTCATCATAACACCACTTTCTTAGTACAGACCCACAAAACACATTAGTACATACAAACAACCACATTTCTCACATCATCTTGAAACAACATTCTTTTCAACACATACACATTTAATAGATAATTACATAGCATATGCATTAGTATATTGAATTATTTCAAAGTTAAACTTAAGCCCAAAAGGTAATAGTTTCTAAGGAAATAGCATAGTAAGTGACATCACAGTATCAAATTCTAAAGTATCATCATGAACAATATAACAAATACCTAGAAAACAAGACTATAAACTTGTCTCATCAGCATTGTTGCCAATATCCTTGTGTCGTGCAACACAGTTCTTGGGTTTACAACATGGCTTAAATGCCTCCCATGGATTCATTAAATCTCATAGTTGTATCGAGCATTGATATGTTGATCTTTTGGTGCAGCAACAATTATGTTTATAACAAGTGGTATTAGAGCCTAGGTCATGGGTTCAAATCCCTTGTGCTTGTTGCAAGTGTGAACATGTTTGATGTGTCGATATGGTTGTCATTGATTGTCATTGATGTCAACGTACTGGTTTCGTGTTTCAGTGTTTGGTTTTGCTCTGCATTGTTGATATGCTACAGATGTGTTGATGATGTGCTGTTATGTTGTTGGATGTTGCCTTGAGATATCACTCTTGTGTTTTGGAAGTTCCGAAGTTGTGTTCCAGATGTCTATGTAGTAATGATATTTTTTGTTAGAGTTTGCAGAGCTCTGCATTCCTCTACATTGCTAGTTCTGTTGATGGGATTTCAGATTTATGTTATTCATGTGTTTATCTTTGCTATTATGATTTGGTAGGTGTTGGTGTACTTCGGAGTTATGGTTTTGAATATGATTATTTTGGACCTGGTTGACTCGAGATGCTCTACTTTTTGCTTAGATGAGTGTGACATTTGGATAATGTGTTGTTGTATCATGGTGTGGTTCACTTCTCATTCCTTTCCATTGTGGGACTGCTTAGGGAAGACCTATTTTTAAATTGCGTTTCTTTATCTCCTTGGAGAACCTGGAAATTCTATTTCGGAGATCAATATAAATGAAGAAAGATTAAATAGAGGGAAATATAGAAAGATATAGAAGAAATTAGATTGAAAATAAGATCCATCTCGTGTTCTTTTGTGTGAGGTTATGTTTGGTTGCAGATGATTAGTATGGCTGTGTTCTAATGCTATCTAGTATTGGTGGCAGTGAGCCTAACGTTTATTTCAACAATTTAGTTGTGTGCTTCAATGGTGAATTTTTTCTTTATTTCTACTTCTTCTGGGCAGTGAGACCTCTTTATTTTTTTAGTGATTTCATTCAAGTAGTGAGTCCACCTATAGTGAGCATTCTGGCAGTGAGCCATCTGTATAAAATCACCTTAACTAGTGTCACCCTAATAGGTGTTTTCATATTGAGAACTAACATTCTTTGTGTTTTTTCCCTTCTTGGGTTTTCCACATCATATTTGGTGTTTCATGTGTATGACCTCTCAAGTTTATATTTTCTCATGGTTAAGTAATTAGAGATTAGTTTATGGGATTTGTTTCTATGGGAAAAGTAGAATAAATTTTAATGTACAATTGATTCACTCCCCGCTCTCAGTTGTTTGGGATATTCAATAATTGGTATCAGATCTTTGGTTCCTAGAAAGTGAGACTAATCGCTCGAGGAGATCAGATGGCACATAAATTGATTATTCCTACTTTTGAAGGATCCAACTATAGTTTGTAGAGAGTGAAGATGTGAGGATATTTTATTTCTTTGAGTTACAAGACTTGGAAAGTTGTAGAGATCAAGTATGTGCAACCAATGAATGGACCTATTACATTGGATGAGATTGAAGCCTATAAAGAGAATGAGCGAGAAAGGTATGCTATCTTTAGTGCCTTATCTAAAACTAAATTGGTGAAGGATGTTGCATTAGATATTTCTTATGAAGTTTGAGAAATATTATTGAATATCTATGAAGGAAATGATAGAGTTAAGCTAGCTAAGATGCAGAATGCTAAAGGTAATTATGAGAATTTGAGAATGGAAGAAGGTGAAGATATAACAAGCTATTTTAAAAATGGTGATAGTGCAATAAATGAGATCAAAGATCTTGGTGGTACCTTGAATGATAATGATGTGATAAAGAATATTATGAGGAATTTACTGGAATGTTACAGTGACAAGATTTCAACTATTGACGAAACTTATGATCCATCAAAGTTTACCATAGAACAATTGTATGACACCCTAACAACATTTGAGATGAGGAAGTTTGGTAAAGACAAAGCAAAAACCGAGATATCATTTAAAGCATCAAAGACAACAAATGAAGATTAAGATGATGAGAGATTGGATTAAATGGAAGCAAACTTTGTGAGAAAGCTAAAGAGAGGAATCGACAAGTATAAAGGTATGTTACCTCTTAAATATTTTAAGTGTGGAAAGATTGATCATTATGCATATAGATGTCCGAAAATATCAAAACAAAAATTTAAGGAAAATAAAGGAAAGTTCAATAAGAAATCCTACTATTTTAGAGACGATGCTGGTATTTTAGATGATGAATTAGATTATGAGGATGATGATTGTTTATTCTTGGTAGAAAAAGATGGACCTAATCCTAGTAATAATTCTAAGATTGTTGAGATTGTTACTTTAGCATTTCATGTTAGAAGAGATAGAAATGAATGGTTGATTGATAGTGGATGTTCAAATTATATGACCGGTGATAAAAGAAAAATTGTAAATCTTAAAAAGTATGATGGTGGTTTTGTTAGATTTAGAGATGATCAGACTCCTCAAATTGTTGGAATTGGTTCTATTGCTTTTGATGTAAAGCATAACATTAACAATGTTTACTATGTAAAAGGATTACATCATAATCTCTTGTGTTGGGAAGATGTGCGAAAATGGTTACAATGTTGCTTTTCAAGAAGGTGGTTGTGAGATCCAAATCTATTATTGTTGCAGGGAAAAAGACAAGTGGAAACATGTATCAATTGGAAGTTGCTACTGGACATTTCCTATTATCTCAGATCACTAAAATTTGGCTATGGCACTCGAGGATGTGTCACATCAATTTTGATAACTTGGTGAAGATTAGTATGACAAGAGTAGTGAGATATTTACCAAGATTGACTAAATCAGATAACAATATTTGCAAAGAATGTCAATTGGGAAAGCAGACAAAAGGAACATTCAGAGGAAAAGAATAATCTTCTACCAGATTATTGGATTTGGTACACAAATACCTTTGTGGTCTGACCAAAAAAAGGAACTTACAAGGTGAGAGGCATTTTATGCTCTTAATAGATGACCATTCTAGAATGACGGGTTGCATTTCTAAGAGAAAAATCAGAGGCATTGGAAAAGTTTAAGATATTCAAAGCTACAGTTGAGAATGAAGTTGATAGAAGGATTAAATATTTAAGACTTGATAGAGGAGGATAATTTATTTATGATGAATTCAATAATTTCTATGAGAAATATGGAATTAGAAGACATTTATTCGCTCCTAGGACACCTCAACAGAATGGAGTAGTGGAAAAAATGGATAGAACTATTCAAGAGGCAACATGAACTATGCTCAAATAAATAAATCTACTAGAAGTCTACTAGAGAGAAGCTATACACATTGCTGTGTATACCCTTAATAGAGTTATATTTAGAAATAAGTATGGGAAGACATCACATGAGCCGTGGCATGGAATGATTCCCTCAGTAAGGTATTTCAATGTTTTTGGAAGTAAGTATTATATCCAGAGAAATGAAGGAAATCTTGGTAAGTTTGATAAAAAAGATGATGAAGGTATATTTTTGGGTTACTCTACAAAGAGAAAAGCTTATAGATGTTATAACAAGAGACTGAATAAAATAATTGAAAGTGCAAATGTGAAAGTTGATGAAAACATTTCAAAATAAACTAGTGTACAAGCAGGATATGAATCTGATGAGTTTGCAAGCAAATAAGAACATAGATAAATACAAGTAGAAAGAAACTCAATTGATCTATAAACTATACCAAAAACCTTGAGGTATGTAGAGAAAAATCATTCTGAGAATCAAATTGTAGGAGACAAAAACAAATGACTTATTACAAGAAGAAAAGATGCCAAAGAACAAGTTATTGTATGTTTACTTTCTGAAGATGAACTGAAGATAGTTGAAGAGGTTTGTAAAGATCAAAATTGGATGAAGGCTATGAAGGAAGATCTATATCAAATTGAGAAGAATCAAACTTGGGAACTAGTCTCTAGATTGATAGATAAGAATGCTATTGGAGCCGAATTGAAGACAGTTTAGGAAGCTTGTAAATATCAAAATTCAATGAAGGATATAAAGGAAGAGTTGGATCAAATTGAAAAGAATCAAAATTGGGAATTAGTCCCTAGACCGATAGATAAGAATGTTATTGGAACAAAATGGGTGTTCTGGAATAAGTTGGATAAATATGGTCAAGTAGTGAGAAACAAAGCGAGGTTGGTGTGCAAATGATATACATAGGTTGAAGGAATTGATTTTGAAGAGACATACACTCTTGTTGCTAGAATGGAGGCTATCGGGATGTTTTTGGGTTTTGCAACATTTAAGGATTTTAAAGTCTATCAAATGGATTTGAAATCAATATTTTTGAATGGTGAGTTAAAAGAAGAATTTTACATGGAACAACTAGAAGGGTTCAAGTTGTCAAATGACTAGGATGTTGTTTGTAGATTGAAGAAGGTGCTGTATGGGTTGAAGCAAGCTCCTAGAACTTGTTATGGAAGGTTAGACAAGTATCTAATGGATCAAGGTTTTCACAAAGGGTCTGCTAACAACAATATTTACTTTAAAGTTGAATCAAGTAAGATCCTTATTATTGTTATGTATGTGGATGATATAATTTTTTAAGGTGATGATGATATGTGCAAGAAGTTTGCTAGTGAAATGCAAAAGGAATTTGAAATGTCTATGATTGGTGAGTTAAATTTCTTTCTTGGATTGAAAGTGAATCAAAACAATAAAGGTATTTTCATTTCTTAGTCAAATTATGTTAGAGAGCTATTGAAGAAGTTTGGATTGGAGAATTCTAAACTAGTATGTACTCCGGCTACCAAATGCAAGTTGAATAATGATGATAAATATCTTAAAGCTGATGCAAGGAAGTGTTGATGGGTGTTTTGACACACTCACCAATAGTCAAGTAGTTTATGTGAACACTAACCACCTCTCTTGAAAAGTAGTAGGTTTTGGGAAACTAACTACTCCAAGGTCTCTATAGTCAGGTCTCGACAGTGATGGGAAGATCAATGGTTGATGCGATTGTACTTGTCAAGGGGCCTGCTAGTTGAAACAATTTTGAATTACCTACTTTTTTAAAAATATTTTTTGATTTAGATTCTCTCAAAAGCAAACAACAAAAGATATATCAGCGAAAGAAGGAAAATACAATGAAATCAATACAATAACAACTAAATGATCCACACGGTCAGAATTTCATAACCCAATATTATCAATATTGCCAAATCAACATTCAAATGACAAAATCTAGAAAATATATAAACTCAGATAATTTCACATACCAATGGAAATGAATATCATCAAACCAATAATCACCCTATCAATTCAATCCTCATATACCATTTACATGCCCAATATGCTTCATAAAATAACAAAACATTCAAAAGAACTACTTGCTGACTCAAATAATAGAAGTTACTAGATAATGAAGAACATAACCATATAGAACACACAAGTAGATTAGGCAATCCACAAGCTACTTTTGTATTAAACTTCAAAGAGTATCACAAAAATTCTTCTAAACTTGTAAAAATATGCATAAAATCTCTAATGGAATCTCTAATTGGACCTCAAATCATCAATTCACAAACCCTCAAAATGACCCAAATCCTACAATTTTTAGAGTTTTTCCCTACATCCTAGGAAAGAATCATACCTACATACTAGGGTTACAAAAAGGAAGGAGTTATATTCAACATGCAAGTCACTGCTTGAAAACTCGAGTTAAGTGTTACTAAACTGGCACTACATGTCCACTTCTAAAACAGTTCTCCAACAATAAGTATTTCGAAACATGCAAAAATAATCTCTCAAAAAGCAAGTCTGAGATACAACTCCAGTTGATAACTCAGTTGAGATAGTGGTGGTAGGATCCAACATGCATTCATCCTCTAGAACTACCTATTCATCCTTCAGTTCTTCTTGTAGTTTCAATAGTTGTTAATAAAGCATTCCAAAGAAGTAGCAGGTGGATCAACAATATGACTTATCTGAAACTTATATACTTTGAGTATCACATTCTACTTTACCAACCATCACATCCATTAAAGTTTCAACTTCCTGGCACTAGAATATTACATGTACATATATCTACTCATCATATATGTAGTGAATTCAACAATCTTTGAAAAATGAGCCTTAACATACGAATCCCATTTACGGAGTACACTCTCTCAGTGTAATAATCTATCTTGCTTGAGACTATGACCATGGCCTCCCAACAATTTAGTAAAAAATAGTTCATACTATAATATGGTGAAAAGTGATGAGGGGAGATCAAATGGAAAAATTTACTCCCCTCACAAGAGGGATGAGAGTTTCACAAAGGATTTCCTTCAAATTTTTACACATATTACATTAAAAGAGGGGTTGATTATGCTAGATCCAATCCCAATGGAAAGAGATTGAATGCTAATTGAATTGTAGGGAATTTTGAATGCATTCAGAAAGTAAATCAACCCTCTTTTATAATAGACTAGTTGAATCAAATGAATTGAGACTAAGTATAGAAATGACAAAGAAGCAATTATTGTTGGCATATGCACACTCTAATGAGACATTGTATGTGATTGAAGGTTTTGTCATTGATGGCAACCTTGAAATCTTATGGCACTGACAAAGGCATTATATCGGCATCAGTAGATCACACTCTACACCGACACTCAGGACACCGACACCAGCACAGAAGAAAGGAAGTATACCGACATAGAGGCCGATAGGATTTTGTTATATTATATTTTGTTTATTATTGTAAAAATGTGTAAGCCAACTTGGAAAATTATAAAATGACTCTTATATATAAAAGAGATCATTGTAGACATTTGTGATGATGTGTAGAAGCAATATAGGAAAAATATTAGGTAGACCTATTGTGCGAAATATAGGTTAAGGGGTATATGTAAAGAATAGAGCAGGAACCGGTACTGAATCTGGCATTGAAGATGCTATTGTAAAGCAGTACAAGATATTGGATTTGTATAATCCTTATTGTAAGTCATTGAGACTTCCCATTGAGCAGTGAGCTCTAGGCAGTTGGCCTTCCTGCATGTGCAGGTCCCTATTGTAAGTAATATTCTCTTATTGGCCAGTGAGTGAATATTGTGGGTCACAAATCCCACCGAGGTTTTTCCCACATCGGGTTTCCTCATTAAAATCTTGTGTTATGGTGTGCTTTTCATCTGGATGTTCTTGATTCTATTTATTGCATTATTTCTTGCATACCAGTACATTGTTATATTATGTTCTGCATGTTTTAAGTTAAGAAATTCTTATTACCGGTCAGATACTAATTCACCCCCCCCTCTCAGTATCTGTGGGATCCCTAACAATTGGTATCAAAGCCTGGTCCTCTATTTTTAAAAGACTAACAACTTGAGGAAGATCTTGACACCGGTAAAGATGGAAAATCTGATGAAGCAACTGGAAGGAGCTCTTACAGACTATGATGCAGAAAAATTGAAAAATATCAAACTAGAAGATGATTTAAGGGCAGCTCAGGACATCATTCAGGCACTTCAAGAAAATTTTATTGTTGCAAGAAATATGAGAAGAGAACTTTGTGAAAAGTTCCAAAATGAGAATGATGAAAAGGAATCACTTAATGATATGATAAGAAAGTTGAAACAAGAGATCATGACAACAAAAAATGAAATGCAGAACATGACTATGAGATTTTGCAAAGAGATTGAGGATAGGAAGAAGAATGAAGAAGAATTGACTAGAAGACTAAGTGATGCAACAAATGAGAACACAAGACTTAGCTATGAAAATGACATGTTAAAGATAGATTTGATGCATACTCAGAATGACTCAAATGAACAGATGAGACAAAAAGAAGTTTTAGAAAGAGAACTAGAAACTGCAAATCAATATAAAGAAAAATTCAAGAAAAGCTCAGAGGAACTTGGAACCTTGCTGAAGAATCAAAAACCTAAAGGAGACACTTCTGGAATTGGCTTTGAAGTTGGTGAAAGCTCCGGTACTGCAAATACTCAGGATCACAGCAAACCGGTAAGACAACCTAATGCTTATAAATTTAATGGAAAATGCTTTAACTGCAATAAGTATGGTCATAGAGCAAATGAATGTAGATCTAGAAATTATCAAAATATCAACATACCCACCGGTCAATGTTCTAAATGCAACAAAGTAGGTCACAACTCTGAAAACTGTAGAATGAATGTGAGATGTTATGTTTGTGGAAGATTTGGACATTTATCTAATCAATGCAGAACACAAACCGGCATAGGTTATGGGAAAGCTATTTAGAAAAATAATGTAACTTGTTATGCATGTAACAAGATTGGGCATATTGCTAAATTCTGTAGAAGTAAAGGAACACCGGTAGACAACAAAAGTTCTAGCTTGAAAGGTAAAGAAAAAGTTGAGGAGGTTAAGCAAGAATTCTCAAAACAATGGATTAGAAAAGCTAATCTAAATATTGGGAATACTCCTCCATTGGTAGAACAAACCAATGCTTCACCGACATAACATAGTGATGCTTCACCGGAAGGACAGAGCACTGCTCCACTAGTAGGAAGTTCTTCATCTAATTGAAGAAAATTTCCTTGAGGGTTTGGCAATCTATTGATACATGTGCTATTATTCCCTCAGTTAGAGATAAGAAGTTGGAAATTACTTATTACCGGCAAACAATGTTAAGTGAATACTTAACCAACATGTAATTAATGTGGTAGATAGCGAATAGACACTATATAATCAAGGTTTTGGCTCCATTTCATTTCACTGAGATTTCAAATTTACGAAGAGCGCGAAGACTCCGAGCTAAGGCATTTCGAGCAAGAAACAAGAACACTCCAAACAATCATCCATCCTAAGGCAGTAAAAGGTATTTAATCATGGAATCCTCCTTTGCAATTGAATATATAGAAAACCCTACTGTTGTTGAAGTGATAAAAAGACCTAGGCCCGTATTTCAGTTAGTTCCCGAGATAGCAAAGAAAGATGATACCTTAGGTGCTTTTTCTCAAATTCCTAAGGGAGTTGTTTATGCTGAAGACCCCAGAATGTACATCCACTGCAACATTGAAGAGTTAGGAGATGAAGAAATTAAAACCATGTTTAAAACTGTAATATGTGATAATACTAGCAATGTAAAAGATGAACACAAGATCATTGAGACCCTAGGATTTACAGAGATCCTTAGCATTCCTGAATTTCCCAAGGATGTGATTAGGATAGTCTTAAGCAGGGTACATGGTGAGTTTTTCTGGTTGGATGCAGTCCACAAGATCACCAAGGAAGCTGTGAAAGCTATCACAGGGTTATCGACCACCAGTAAAAGACCAGATAAAACCAAGAAAGTTTCCAATGACCTAGTTATAAACCTAACTAGTGCAACATTTGACAAGAGGTCCCTAAAAGTTAATGATGTAACAGATATCAATGTGAGATTCATCAGCATGATATTAGGATATAAAGCTACTCATGCAAATAGACTTAATTCAGTTTCAATCTTATGCATTAAGAGTGCTTATGACATGGTCACAGACAATGCAAAAATCGATATATGTGAGTGGTTAAAGGATGAATTAATTGACAACCTTGGAAAGATCAAGAAGGACAAGAAAGGAACTTTCAGGTTTGGAAATTTGTTAGTATGTCTGATGCTACACATAACAAAACAGGTTCCCAGTATAGGTTACAAAGAACTTGGATATGATATACCGTTAGGCAAACAATTAACTGAACTATTCAATAACATGGGTGAGAACAAGGAAAACAATATTCATGAATTTTTTCAAGCATTAAAGATGAAAATGAAGAAAAGAATAAGGTTATCATAGAAGATTGTACACAAATACAAAGATGAAATATGCTTTGCAGTCAAGAAAGATGAAATCTGGATGGAAGCAGTCATCCCAAGGACAGTTTGGGTAACCAAGATGGGCTATGAAACAGATGATCACATAGTTGAAACATATGCTAAAGCACTTCTGGAAGCCCCTAGAGAACCTAAGGAAGAAGTATTTGGTAGTGCAGAAAATATTGAAAGACAAATTCAATCAAAGAAAAGGGTGAAAAAGGTTGAGGCAGTTGTAAGGAAAGGTTCCAGACAAGAAAAAGCCATCAAAGAAGATGTATTGAAGAAAACCGGTATAATAGAGGATGAGTTAGTAGCTACACAACCTGAAACTCACCTATCACCGGTAGGTACTTCTTCAGGAAGTGACATTCCTGCAACTTTCAAAAGAGTTGTAAGAAAAAGAGATCCCTCACCGACAACCACACCCTCACCCAGGAGGACAAGGCAAAAGCAACAAGCAGTGAGATCTCTGGTAAGAAAGGCCACACCAAAGAAGAAATTGACACCCAAGAAGAAGAAAAGGACAAACAAAGACTTGGCCCCTCTTGATATACTATTGAATGAAATCATAGAGGAAGGTAAATTGAAGAACATAGAGAAAATATATGACACTCTAATTGCTGATGAAAAAGAGCAAGTTGAAAATAGTGTTATATTACATATGGATATGTACAAGAAATTTTTGATGGAAGTAGTTAATGAAATTCCTGATGAACTATTCAAAAGACTAGAAGCAAGAAGACAAGTAGTGATAGAACTAGATAAGAAAATAAAGATTGAAAAGCTACTTGCTGTATATCTGGTAAACTCTCCCCAAGAAATTGATGACCTAATTTCTCAAGCCAACCAGACAGTATTTTCTACTGCACACTGGCACGTTGCTTTAATGGTAGGAAGAGTTAATGAGGTAACAGAGGAAACAAAAAATGGATGGGATATATTCCTAGTTGAGAAAGAAAAACAAGAAGAGTACAGGAACCCCAAACCCATAAAAGTTTATTAGAAAGATAGAGACAAGGGGAAAGGAAAAGTTGGTGGACCACCAAGTATCAAGGTTAGAGACAACTTACCCCCACCTCCTTTAAATACTCCACAGGTAAAATCAACAACCACTAAAGATCAACCGACAGCTGAGAGTATGGATATAGAGGATAATAATTCTAATCCTGAAGTTTTATATATTGTGGATGTTGATACTCAGAAGATCAACATAGTGGTAGAAAAAGATACAACAGATAAGATAGATATGGCTAATGAGCCTCCGGTAGTTGAGGAAACTGATAACTCATAGGAGAAACCAATAGAAGATAAAGAACAAAAGGTAGAGACTCAGACACAGACTGAGGCAATGCAACAAACAGAGGAACAAATAGAGCAAAAGGCTCTGGAATAGGAATAGGTACATAAGGAAACAGTACCATCGACAACTAGTGAAAAACCATTGCTTAAAGAAATGCAGACACAAACTGACCTACCAGAGGTCAATACAAGCTTGGTTACTTCCACCGGTACTCAGATTGTTGATTCATCATCAAGCTTCAAATCAACCAATGTGACTGAGGTACTAATCGACTCTATCAAGAAAATAACCGACTGCAACTCACAAGATTACAAAGCAATTGATGATACCATACCAATTTTGAAGGTAATTGCTCCCAACTATAATATAGACAATAAAGATTCTTTAGGACAACTGGATACACTGTGTAAATATATCTCAGAAAACATTGAGAAAATAAAAGAAGAGTCAGTGAAGGATAAAGTAGAAGTTGAAAAACAAAAATTCTTTGATGAGCAAATAAAGAAGTGTAATAGAGATTTTGACACACTTCTATCGGAATTATGTAATTTGTTGAAAGAGTACAAAAATTTGTACAAAGATACCTATAAAACAAACTTTTTGACTATAGATATAGACAAGAAAATGAGCAAGGTACAGGATGAGATCAATAAACTTGCAGATAGTTTTGTCAACTCACCTGATACACTATCAGTTTTTGAGGAGAAGATAAATTTTTTTGAGGAAGAACTACTTAAATTGGAAAGAGAGAAAGAAAGGATAATAAATAAGGCAAAACATTTGAGATCTAAACTAAGTCCAAGATTGGACTATCTAGCATCTCTGTGGAAGGAAATTTCTGAGGCACTAATACAAAGAAGCAAAACACTGGCATAGCATTTACAACATCTCACCGGTACAATGAAGAGAATAGAGATGACAATAAAGGATAGCAAAAAGTTTATGGATAGTATAAACTTGATTTTGGGAGATCTTTTTCAAATTATAACTACCCAGCTACAAGGTTGAAACTACACACTCTAACTGACATCTTGACAACCTTTGTCATTGATGCCAAAGGGAGAGTAGTGGAATGAGAAAATTCAAATCACAGGATAGGAATCAGATGCTCAGGGGGAGCACACACATTTTTGGTTTTTGGTAACTTTTTTGGACTTCACATTTTTGGATCATTTTTTTTGAAATTTCTCATGAGTGTTGCCATCAATGCCAAAGGGGGAGATTGTTGTCATATGCACACTCCAATGAGACATTGTATGTGATTGAAGGTTTTATCATTGATGGAAACCTTGCAATCTTATGGCACCGCAAAGGCATTATACCGGCATTAGCAGATCACACTCTACACCGGCACTCAGGACACCGACACTGGCACAAAAGAAAGGAAGTATACCGGCATAGAGGCCGACATGATTTTGTTATATTATATTTTGTTTATTATTGTTAAAATGTGTAAGCCGACTTGGCAAATTGTAAAATGACTCTTATATATAAAAGAGATCATTGTAGACATTTGTGATGATGTGTAGAAGCAATATAGGAAAAATATTAGGTAGACCTATTGTGCGAAATATAGGTTAAGGGGTATATGTAAAGAATAGAGCAGGAACCAGTACTGAATCTGGCATTGAAGATGCTATTGTAAAGCAGTACAAGATATTGGATTTGTATAATCCTTATTGTAAGTCAGTGAGACTTCCCATTGAGCAGTAAGCTCTAGGTAGTTGGCCTTCGTGCATGTGCAAGCCCCTATTGTAAATAATATTCTCTTATTGGCCAGTGAGTGAATATTGTGGCTCACAAATCCCACCGAGGTTTTTGCCACACCAGGTTTCCTCATTAAAATCTTGTGTTATGGTGTGCTTTTCATCGGGATGTTCTTGATTCTGTTTATTGCATTATTTCTTGTATACTGGTACACTGTTATATTATGTTCTGCATGTTTTAAGTTAAGAAATTCTTATTACTAGTCAGATACTGATTCACCCCCCCCTCTCAGTATCTGTGGGATCCCTAACAATTATATCTTGAAATAGAGATACAGGATGAAGCTATACACCTGGAATTAGTAGTAAAATGTCGAGACAAAGCTTCCTTGCAAATATAAGAAAAAGTTGTAGGGACAAGGTTGAATTTGCACCTGGTCTTCCGAAAAAATTGTGTGCTAAAAAGGGTTTTTCCATCTCTGAAAATGAAGCCCAAACCTACAATTACAATTATGCACCTGCAACCTACACATAGAAAGAGAGGAAAATGTTGTTGGGATTGGGGATTTTCCTTCAGGTCAAACCTCATTTTAAAATTAACCAAGTGATTGAAAAATACTGTAAGTAAACAAAAAGAAATGTCTAAAGTAAAATCTACCTCAAGAAGGAGGCATAATTGAAATGTTGATGAATTTGCTTGATAGGATATGTGAAATACAATGTCTTGAATGTTGATAGGAATATCCTCTTCAATGGTTGAATCCTCGACTTGAATACAACACCTAGCCTTGAAAGGAGACTTGAAATGCTCAATGCTTGAATGCTTGAATTCTTGATAATGATAATGCAAACCTCTCACTTGTTCACCCTACTATCGCTTATGAAAATATGAGAGGAAGTGCTCCTTATGTACTTGCTAATTAGGGGTATTTAGGTAAATTCCCGTCTTAGGCCGACATAGGGAAAGTTTTTCTGCTTCTCAATTGACAAGCCCAATGAAAGGGGGACCAAAGGGGGCCCAAAATAGGGCTAGGAAAAGGGTGCCACACCCCTGTCTTAGGGGTGCAGTGACAATAGGTAGTGCAGAATGGTGGAAAATTCATGTTTTTGATGTTTTGAGCATGTCTCAGGTCTTCGATCAGGCTTAGGGATTTGTCCGCTAATGCAACGAACCAAATGTTGTTGAAAATTGCAAGGGTTGAAAATTTTATGATGCTACATTTAGCCCCCACTTTAGCGGGAGTATAAGTGCATGCCAATACTACTCGTAAAGTATAAGGAAATAGGATTGAAATAATTTCACCATGTCAAGGAGGCAAGGTACACCAAGCCCCTAGTGGACTAATTAAGGATCTTACAACTTAGATTGACAAAGTAAAAGGGAAGATCAAGAGAGAAAGAACCATGATTGTAAATAGTAAAGTTATCCTCACTATGAGTCATGACAAGAAAGGATACCAAAAAAATACAAAGAAAAGCCAAGTTCAGTAAGTAACTCCAAGTATCAAGAAGGAAAATATGAGCAGAGTGTGTTGCCCCATGTTAAAGAGATCACACAGGCCTTATCGGGAGTGATTGATTTAAGGTAGGATACACATAAGAGAGAGAAAGAGAGGTGTTGGCAATATTACAAGGATATTGAGAAGGTTGTTGTTGATTATGGACATAACTGATTAAAGATGTTTTACTGTCTTGATATTATTCTTTTGTCATTGATATCAAGAAATTGATTTTCTAATTTAGTATGATGTTGCCATATCTTAAGAAATATGATATGAAGATTATAAAGAAGTCGGTAAAGACACATGAAAGAATATGATGAATAAAGGGATAAGTTATTCAATGGGAAACTCTACCGAGTCAGACAATGATGAGATCTTGATGTTTTAGATTGTTCTGACATCATACATATGTTGTAAAATGTAAAGGTTAATACTATACTATGTTATCAAGCAAAGAACCTAGTCGGTAAACCCTAAGGAACCTAGTCGGTAAACCCTAAGGTTATCGCAGTTGGTTAATAAAGACAGAATGTCTACCGAGTAAAGTTTAGTATTCATCGAGTTGTAATCGAGCTATAATAGAATGCATTAAATGTTTACATGTGATATTTAATGAAAGATGCTGATGAGCTGGAGTGGATGAATGATTGGCAAGCCATAGAAAAAGTTTGTTAACAAATCTAAAGCAATGGAAAGTCAACAAGAAGATCTATAGCTCAGATTGAACCGCATTACCCTAACACAAGTTCCAAGATGAATGTGCAAGTTTTGAGGCAGGGTAAAATGTTTTCAGATCATAAGATACAATGAACCTGGACAATTGAAGATCTGATGGCTATGATTGATCATGGGAAATGTGATCAAGGAGATTAAGCGGTTAGAAGATTGTTTATAAATAAAGAACTGTTGATAAACAATGTATGCGGGCAAGTGTATGCACAGGGATGCTACATAGTGATTACTGAGCACATAAGCTTGAAGACCTGTTAGAATAAAAAAGTATTGATGCCCAGCAGATAGACAAGATTAGTTCTATGTCTAGATTGTATTGAACAAATAAGAATCTACTTTAGCATTTTAGATGTGAAGTTGCAGATAGATTGTATTACTGTTATTCTGTGAAAGTGATAGGAAATCTCTTAACCGAGTGGACTTAATATTCTTATATGTAAATCCTCTAACAAGGTGACATTCTGATTGAGTGTTTGAAATCCTTTGACAAGGTCACTTCTAACAAAGTGAAGATTCTAACAGATCTAAGGGAAATCCCTTAACTAGGTCACATCTAGCAATGTGTTTTGTAATCTTTAACAGGATTGGCTTTTAACTGAGCATACTCTAGAAGAGTATATTTCTTAGTGGGTCCAAAATCCCACAGTGGTTTTTCCCTATTTTGGGTTTCCACGTTAAAGCTGGTGTTATGAGGTTTATATTGTTCATATGCTTTTGAGTTTGCATGTTTGACAGTTTTTGATTATATGACTGATATATGTTACCGAGGTTGAATCTAATCTTTTTATGGATGAATAAGTTTGTATGATTCACCCCCCCCTCTCATCTTGTTGGCTATTAGATCTGTACTTATATTAAGTATCATAACTATCAATTGGTATCAGAGCATTGGACTCCAAAAGGAAAGTTTAAAGGCATTTGAGTTAAAGATCCAAAGATGTATAAGAGGGATGCACCTAAGCTGAATAAGTCAAGTTTCTCTACATGGCAGAAAAGGATGAAGCTACATCTATCAGGAGTTGGAGAATATGCTTTATACTATCTCGAGAATGACTTTGTTGCACTGAGCCCCTATCCATTGACTATGGTAGAGATAAAGGCAAAGCAAGAACACATTCAAGCAATGATTGAAATAACATCTGCATTGACCAATTCTGAGTTTAATGATCTAGAAGGCTGCAATGATGCAAAGGAAATGTGGACTAAGCTCATATATGTATATGGAGGAGATGAACATGTTCAAAGAGAAAAAGTTGATAGTCTAAGAGGACAACTTGAATCTATGAGGATGAATGAAGGTGAGAACATAACCCAGTACAATACAAGACTTAAGGAGATTGTAAATCAAATCAAAGGAGCAGGAGGAACTATTGAAGAAAAGGATGTGACAAGTAAGTTGTTAAGAACCCTTCTACCTGCCTATGCAATCTGAGTCTCTGCAATCAATGAATTGAGGTCTGTACCTAATATTCCAGTTTCCTTGGATGCTACTATTGGTAAGCTACATGCATTTGAGTTAAGTAATTTTGATAACAGTGGGTCATCGATAAATAAAGTTGAATCTGCATTTAGTTCTTTTCATCTGAATGAATCTAATGATTACAATAAGAGAATGTATAAGTACTCTGAAGGAGATCACAGTGGAGCAAGTGAAAGATTTTAGAAGAACATGGAGGAGGTACATAAACTATATGAAGAAATAAAAAAGCAAGAAGAATTTGAAGCACTATTGGCCAAAAGGTTACCAAGAGGCAAAGGTAAGTATAAAGGAAAACTACCTTTGAAATGTTTCAATTGTAATAAGATTGGACATATGGCTTCTAACTGTCCTGACAAATATTTCACTAAAAAGAGAGATTATCGAGATGATATACAGAAAGATAATCATTACAGAGGTCACCGAGACTTCAGAAGAAGAGATAGCAAGACCTGCTTAATTGCTGATGAGGAATCTGAAGATGATAAATCAGATGAGACTGATACGGAGGAAGTTGTTTATGTGGCTATCAAGGATGGATCAGATGAAGAAAGGTATGAAGAAAAACCCCTAAAATCTCACATAAACACTAATGATTCTTGGATTATAGATAGTGGATGCTCACATCATATGACAGGAGATAAACACAAGTTTGTTATGTTAGAAGATTATGATGGAGGCTATGTTAGATTTGGTAATGATGCACCATGTCTGGTAAGAGGTAAAGGATCCATAACACTTCTTGATAAATCAAGATGCAATGATGTTTATTGGGTTGAAGGTTTGAAATATAATTTGTTAAGTGTAGCACAACTAAACAACACAGGTTATCGAATAGAATTTCAGAAAGGAATTGTCAAAGTTCATCACAAAAATGGAAAGTTAGCTGCTACCGGGACACAAACAAAAGGTAATACATTTCACCTTGACTCTACTCACAACAAGTGTTTGCATGCAAAGATTGATAATACCTGGTTATGGCATAAAAGGTTTTGTCATGTTAATTTTGATAATCTGATCAAGATAAGTAAGAAGCACAGAGTAAGAGGTCTACCGAGTCTTGAAAAACCTGAGAATGCTATGTGTCGAGGATGCCAGATGGGTAAGATGACAAGATCCAACTTTACAAGTAAGTCCTACACTTCTAAGGGAATTTAAGATCTTGTGCACACTGATCTTTGTGGTCCTATGAAAGTTCAAAGTTATTATGGTGACTGTAGACACCTAAAATTGTCATGTCTAATTAAATAAATATTTTATTTATTTAATTATCTAAGCTTAATTCTTCTATTAATTAAATAAATCTTTATTTATTTAATTAATTCATTTATCCTCTTCTAGCCTTATTTCTCATTTAAATAAATACATTTATTTATTTAAATTATCATTTTCTTAAATTAAATAAATATCTTATTTATTTAATTGATCCCACTTCTTCTATTAATTAAATAAATCTTTATTTATTTAATTAATTCATTATCTTTTTCTACACATGACACATGTCATTCATCTCTTAATTCCTACACTACCTACCTCTTTCATTATTTTATTATTTCTTCTACCTACCCTCTAATCATAGCCGACCTCCTTTTACACCTCTCAATCTTATCCCTCCATTTCATATTGTGTCTTCTATTTAAGGAGATGCTTCCTTCATTATCAAACCCTAATCAAGCATTCTAATGAATTTTTTGACTACACTATGATCCTACTTGCAACCACATTCCGTTCTTTGTTGAGCTCTTGTGCATATAAAATCTGAGAGCAAATATATCAAGCAAGATCAATGGAGATAGGAAGAATGGAGATCAAAACCCTATTGGACATGTAATGGTATAATCTTTGTGATTTCATTTGATTTGCATTGTCTTAGGTAATCTTCATATGTTATGGTGGATCTTTGTTGATTGTTAGGCTAGGGTTTGGTGGTTGAATTCATTTAGCCTTTCAATATTATTATTATTGTTATCCATTTTCACCATACACATTTTGAATTCATTTAGCCTTTCAATATTATTATTATTGTTATCCATTTTCACCATACACATTTTGACACTCTTGTCCCTTTGCATTTGACCCCCTTGTTGTAGGTCTTGTGTTTTTGAAGTTGCAGATCGGACATTTTCGGCAGCATTTTTGGTATTTTCGCGTCTGCGCACTTTCGGATCACGTTTTTGATTTTCTGGCGCATCTGAGACAGCTGGATCCGCATCTGTGTTTTGGTCATATTTCATTTTGCAGGTTCCAGGGAGGCGCGTCTGTGTTACTGAAACGCGTCTGTGTCATTTTCACCCGCGTCTGCGTATAGAAAGCGCGTCTGTGGTTTTTAATCGCATCTGTGTCTCACAGAATAGTGTTTCTATTGCGGAGTCACGTCTGCATAGGCGGTAATCGCGTCTGTGTATTGCCTATTTCAAAATTTTGGGAATTTTATTGATTCGGTTTTCGGATTTTGCATTTAGGGTTTCAGATCTGGTTTATTTTTGGACTAACATTTTCAGATCTAGCTAACACAATTGGTGCAGCTTGCCTTGGAAGCTAAATCGTTTGGTTGAAGGCCCCTATTTTCACAAAGTCTTTTGGGTTTTAAAATTTACCTAACTTGTGTGTTTGCAGGAAGGGGTGATTATTTCAAACAACCCAAACTACTAACAACTCTTTGTTGCAGGTCCTTGGCAAGAGTTTTTGATTCTTATTGTGTGCCTTGTTTTCATAGACTAGCAAACACTTCCATTGGTGCACCAAAATTGAATCATTGTCTTTTGTGTCTTGAGCAATAGGCTCTTTTTGTTTAATCTTTAGAGGGCCTATCTTCCCGTGTGGTCATTGGGACTACTAGTGAGAAGAGAACGACCCAAGTGGTAGCGAGGAAAACCCACCTCATTCGAACCACTATAATCAAATGTATTCATGGTGAAAACTATGAATAACGTGTGCTGATTAGTTCATACCGACACTATGTATCCCCATAAACCCCTTTGATCAAATTTATTTGATCATTTGTAGGGCGTAACCCCTACCGGCTGGGAGCCTTCTATATTTACAGAGCTGAAAGTGCCGCATGTATGGCCACACGAGCGGATGCCCTTACTAGCACCATTTTGTTTTAGAGGCCCAAATCCTTCTAGTTGTTGGGGCAGGAGGTCGGACCTTTGGTAGCGGCCCACACACATACGGTTCTTAGTAGAGATACAAAGTTCGCCATGGGGAGTTTTCATGGGGACTGATGCTTGGCTGACCCGAGAAGTGAGTGCCGAGGGTGGAGCCAGTGAGGTCAAGCATCTAAGTATTCGCTCTGAATAGCGTAGCCTCGGGGGTAAAACCCCATGTGGGATCAACAACTATTGTCTTGGCCAGCCATAAGAATTGTGCTTGACTTATTTTAAACATTCAAACATTCAAGGACCAAACAGTAAAACATTGTGTCTTTTGTGTCTTCAAGTGTATGCAAAACAATTTTACATCAAACAACACACTTTCTTGGAGTCATTTTGAAGTCTAAACACTTGTAAACATTGATTCCTCATCAACATCGTGTCCTCTTGTCATGAAAAACAGTCAAACAGTCAGATTTGGTCACAACTTCACATATTGGAAAAATTACACAAATTTTACAGAAATGCGTCTGTGTCTGTTTTAACCGCGTCTGGGTCATATAAACGCGTCTGTGAAGGGTAGAATAGTGTCTGTGTTTATAATAGCGTCTGTGTTGAATAGAAACACGTCTGCATCGGATAACTGCATCTGTGCAGTATACAGGCGCGTCTGTGTTCAAAAAATTGCAAGAAAATTTCATAGTCTAGCAAACAAAAGAAATCAGTTTCAGAAATACTTGAGCTTCCTAGGTTGTTTCTCTAGGTTCCATCTAGCATTCAACCTATCTTTGGGTCTCACATAGTCCATCATTGCTTCACATCTCATTACATTCATACTTGTCTAAACTTGAGTCAAAAGGTCACTTGCTTGTCCTCATCATACTTTGTCAACACACTACATACAACAACACTTTGCTAAGTGGTCCCTCATCAAGGTTTCTTACCTTTGGGTCTCATTTGGTCTTACTTAGAGTCAAGGTCAGCTTACCTCATCAAGAGAAACTATCCTCTCTTTGGAAGTCACACCTACTCTACTACATACATACTTGGTCTTACACTTTGGACATTGCAAGTACACTTCAGATTCATTTACATTCCATTCAACTCTTGGTCTTCCATACTCTTTCCATTTTTCATCTAGTCTTACACATCTTGGTCAATACCTAGTTCATGGTTGAAACCCGTCTTCAAAAATCTAGGAGAGAAACTAAAGAGGCTCAAGAGTCCGCAAACATGAGTTCTTATGAGTATGACAATGATTTATTTTTCAATACTGATCACACTACATTGCCGAACATGGATGTCTATAGAAACATTCCAAATGTTGAGAACATGGACACTATAAACAACAATGCTACACAAAATGACAATATGGACAACTTTTCAATACATTCAGCAGATGTGGAAGAGTCCATTATGGATCCCCATTTCAATCGATTGGTTGAGGAAATAATGAGGAGAGATAGACAATACTTCTTACACATGATGGCACAAAGTGGCACCAAGATACCTCATGATTTTGACATGTCTCAAATAATGGAACATAGACCTTTGCAACAACCTCACTCCAATATGGATCAAAGGAGACCTAATAGTGGAGGAAATAGAGGACCACATATGGTACCTGAATCACCATCAACTTTGCTTCAAAAACCAGAGGTCCCACATACACATGGTAAAACATATGATACTCACCTTCGCAGACCATTATGGAAGTCTTATGGAGAAAAATATGCTCAATCACATATCAATGCTAAGGATCAACCACCAAAGCAATGGGATATTCCAAGGCATGCTCAAAATTTGGACACAAGGAAACCTCATGTCAAATTTGGGGGCAACACAATGGAACATGACATGCCTGTAGAATATGGTATACATGCGCAAAATAGATATGGTGTTCCTCAACATGAATCTATACCCAGTGGTCCATATATGCAGCATCACTATAGACCTCCTCCATATGAACATGTGTATGATCAATATCATTCATATATGCAACATGCACCTCCTCCAATGGGTGCCTCAAATATAGGATATGGTCCAAGAAGTCGATCTCCACCTAAGAGCAGTTTGGAACAACAAATCAGGGACTTACAAAAGAAAATGGAGGACATAAATACACCGAAGCCAACATACACAATGAGAGACATATGTCCTTATCCATTTGACAAGAGCATTCCAATGCCTCCTTTTCCTACACACTTTGTGACGCCTAAATTTGATAAGTATAGAGGAAAAGGGGATCCTAAGGCACACATAAGACAATTTTTCATAGCTTGCATTGAGGTAGCAGTAGAAGAGACATATTTGATGAGGTTATTCCCACAAAGCTTAGGTGATCAAGCTATGGAATGGTTCTCCCAACTTCCACCTGGTATTAAGTCATGGGGTGACCTAGCAGAAGCATTTATTCAACATTTCTCCTACAATATAGAGACAGACATATCAGTCACTACTTTGTGCAACACCAAGCAAAAAGAGGGAGAATCTTTTGCATCATTTTTACAAAGATGGAGAAATCTAGCCAGCAGATGCTCTTGTGAGATTCCACAAAAACAAATGGTAGAGATGTTCACCCAAAATGTTAACAAAGAGATTGGTTATGACTTAAGGAAAGCTTGTTTGTCTACCTTCAAGGATGTTATCGAAAAAGGCTTAGCAACAGAAAAGGTCCTAATTGAACAAGGAGTCATTAAGATATTTAAGGAAAACAAAGATGACTTTAAAGGAAAAGACAAGCCAAGATTTTGGAATAAAAACAAGAACACAGTCAATGATGGTGTTGTTGATGCCAACATAGTGCGACCCAAATTCATCTTTTCAGGATCAAGTTCTACAAACAATCAAGTGAATACTCAAACAACTTCCAGATCACGAAGGAAGTACACCCCATTGGGAGAACCACTTGAGTCAGTTTTTAAAAAGCTAGTGACAAACAAGGTGATCACAATTCCAGATTTCCCACCATATGAACCAAAGGTCAAACCAAATTGGTGGAATGATGATGAGTATTGTGAATTTCATAAGAGCAAGGGTCATAAGACAGGAAATTGTCATTGACTGAAGAACATCATACAGGATCTCATTGATAGAGGTGACATTGAGATTGAGGGACATTCATCTAATCAAGAACATGAGATGTTTAAGGAACCATTCCCAAAACATGACAAGGGAAAAGCTAAAGCCACAGATGACCAAGCCAACTATACTAGAGCACCTTACAACTATGATTCAACTATCAATAATATCTCGATGGACAATTACGTCTCTACTATTATCATCAAGGACAAAGCATCTGAGAATTCTACTCAGAGACCCAAGATTGTCCTAAAAGGTGTTGGATCTTCTTTCGAACCTACCTCTGAGTGTCATGTTACAACCCGTCGAGGTAAAAAAAATTTGCCAGGTGCTTCAACTAAAAACACCGTTTCTTCATCAACCAAACCTGAGTATGACCTTGTAGAACAGTTAGGGAAGACACCCACGCTCATTTCAATCCTTGAGTTATTACCCATATCTCCCGCACATAAAGCTATTCTTGACAAAATCTTGAGAGATACTGCTGTTCCTACTGATCTGAACATGGACCAGTTTCAAGCCATGGTGGGATACCTTTCCATTCCACACTCCCTTACATTCACAGAAGCCGATGACGCCTCCATAAGTCAGCCACATAATGCACCATTACACATTGAAGCCTTCATACACAAACATCGAATAAAGAAAGTCCTGATAGATGGAGGAGCTGGTCTAAACATTTGTACATTGAACACCATTAAACAATTGGGATATTCTGATAAAGCTGTGAATTCAACAAATCAAATCACCATCAAGGCATATGATGATGAAGAGCGCTCATCCAAGGGCAAAGTCACCTTACCTCTCAGAGTTGGGCCAGTTACAAAGGATGTGGTTTGTCAAGTCCTAGACATCGATCTCACATACAACATACTCTTGGGACGCCCATGGATTCATGAAATGAGCGCAGTCCCATCTACATATCATCGATGTATCAAGTTTCCACACAATGGAGTTGAAGTGACCGTCAAAGCGGATCCAAATCCATTCATATATTGCAACAATCTGCGACCTAGATCAGAAATAACAATCCCAGTCAATCGCGAAGCTGTTCCTTCATCGGCATATGTGGATCCTGAATCCTTAAAAGCTTCTACATCCAAACAAGCAGAGCTCAAAGACAAGTTCAAGATTAAAGACATGGGATGTGGTGAGTATATCTTTCATGTTGATCAACTCTCATTGTCTCCTAAGACATTCAATCTACAGGAACAATCTACAAACAATTTGCAATATCAAGGAATTGGGTGTGAACCACCTAGTGTTGTGGCTACTGAGTCTGAATGCAAATCTCCTCCAGTGGTGCAAGCAACTCTTGATATTAATAGTCCTAAGAGTGGTTCCAGCAAAGAATCTATTGAGCATATCGCCAACCCTCTTGATAACTCACATATCCTTACCATTTCATCCACTCATTCCATTTCCACTCCACTTCTAGACTTGGATCAACAAGAATCACAAAAGCCCTTAGTCATTGGGGATCAAAAATCAAGCTACGAAAAGAAAAATCGAAAAGTCAAAAATAAAGAAAAGTCCTTTAATTCAAATCAAAATCAAAAGCTACTGGACTCTGCAAAAATTAAGGTCAAGGATAAAACTCCTATGAAGCAAAAAGAGCAAGAGATGATCTCCCCTAATATCAAAATAACTGGGGGCAAAAATTCTACAATTGCAAGTCAAAAAGATTACTTGTTGATCCTAAGTCTCCATCATGCTATCCTACTTTCACTTATTTTCACAATCATAAGCCTCCATCACTCATCCACTTGTTCCACACATCCATTCCCTTTTGGCGATACATCATGGACCTTTAATGGAGCTTCCTTGAAGGACTTTGTTATCAGGGATGCCCAAACTTCTTCAGGTGACACGCATACGGGCCTGTGTAGTCCACACACTAGTAATTCTATCTCAGTTCCCTTATCAAGGAAGACAGTCACTCAAGCTACACATCATTCAATCAAGGAACAATGAAAATACAATCACAAGGTAAAGCCTCACACATTTGAGGTAGGTGACTTGGTTCTCAGAGAAAATCCCAAAAATCAGCAAGACAGAGAGAAGAAGGGCAAGTTCGAACCAAATTGGCTTGGTCCTTATGTCATCATAGCAGCATATGGATCTGGGGCATATCAGCTCTCAACTACAAAAGGTGAACCTTTGGAGGATCCTATCAACAGCATGCACCTTCGTAGGTTCTACACATAGCTCTTCAGAGTATCCTAATTCAAAAATACAAAAAAATCAAAAATTTCAAAAATACAAAAAAAAATCAAAAAATTCAAAAATACAAAAAAAAAATTTATAAAACAAAAAAATCGTTACTTGGTGAAAACCTGGCAAACAGGTGCCTCGTGACACAAAAAACATTGAAAGATCAAAAAAAGTAAAGAGAAATAATTTCGTCCAACGGTGAAAACCACTTCGGTGGCACCCTAGGCAAGTACCATGGTGAAAACTGGGTCACGAGTGCCATGCGTAGAGACATTGCTCCTCCCTTCTTCAGGATTCTCTTTCATCCTTTCACTTCGCACACACTCACAACGTATTCATCCATAATAAACTTACCCAGTCCCATCATGGCTTGTTATTGATCTACCCAAGATTGGTTAGCCATTCATAATAAACCTCCCTTTTCATTCCTTTCCATCCATAATAAATCAGACCCTATCTGTGGCTAAGGCAAAATCCTACGTCTAGTGATGGGTGTGGAACTGAGAACATCACATGTTTCAAGGAGTAAAGTTTCTTCTAGCTTTCTTAAGTCTATTTGCACACAATCCGCAATAAAGTTTCATCTTCTCCGCAATAAAGTATTAGTTTCATGGATTCAGTCAGTTTCAGATGAGACACAGCAGCAACAATGGGCTTCAAGAAATCAAATCTTTCAACAAACTCAGACAACATTATGGTTCAGTGCTATCTATCCTTTCTGTGAAAGTAAACATTGTGACCACAATCAAATAAGACTTATACAAGTGACAAGAGACACTAAACTTGAGGACTACAATGGATCTTGGTGTCGAGTCTTGGTTTTCTTTTGATTTCATCTTTTTTGGTGACATGTCTTTTAGCTTTTCCGGGATGTGTCTGACTAGAGATTCTATCTCCAGGATGTCTTTGACTAGAAAGGCGAGGATGGGGTATCGTCACCTATTGGAATTTTCTTTCTGTGGATTGTCTCTTAGTAATGCTATGACTTGTCCAAGGATATGAGGACACTGTGAGTCTAGTATGAACTGGGGCATCCTTTGTTTGTGACTATCTTATCTCCATGCAAATAGGTACAATGACTTTCTAGGTCGAACATATGCCTCGATTGTCATAACCTATTTTGCCATAATAAAGCTCAATGATGATAACGCACAAGAAGCTCTTTCACTTTCATATCTTCTGTCTTCCATCCCCCTTTCTTGATTGACTTCCATCGTCCTTCTCGAGTCCACGTAGCCTGCTATCACATGACTGAGTATAATGACACACCAAAAACATTTGCATCTCATGTAGTTGCACCTGCATTTCCACATATAAGCATTTCATACATACATTTAGATATCACAATTGCATCACATCCTACACACAACACCTGTTAGCACAATTTACATTTGCATATTCATCTGCATTACTTACATTCACATTTGCATCATGCATACACATATAAAACATAAAAGAACAAAAATATATTGCATTGCATCATATACATATTTGCATCCATATCATAAGCATCACATAGAAACATACATCATTAAACATCTCATCACATAGGTACACATGCATATAGCTGCCGCAAAAAAAATGAATCATCTCATATATATAATCATAAGTGTCATGGTACAATGATGTCAAAAATACATATGGCTACAAAAGCACCCGCAGGTGTCTACAATACAAAACAATGGTACAAAACTGATACAATGGAAGCCCTCTAAGGCGATGACGAACTCCCTCCCTTGGTGCTGCCTAGCCTCGACAGAATCTGAGCCCCCGAGGGACCCGCCCCAGGATCATCCTGCCTGCCCCCTCTATCTGGTGGTGGTGGAGGACCCATGACCCCACCACTCGATGCCTGCCTCCTCTGACTCCCTCCCGTAGTTATCGCTGTATGCGACGGTCTATAGAAGCTCCTCGCCCGCTGATCTGCCGACACTGCACCGTAGTAGAGGTCCCTCTAGTATCCAATCTCCTCTCCTGCCCGCAGGACATATACATAGCCTGCCCCTGTGTCCTCTGCCGCTTGCCTCCCTGCCCTCAGCGCTATCTCAGCCTCTGTGTAGCGCTGAATCGCCTGATCTCTCTCTCGCTCAGTATCCCTGAGCCTGGTCCGGAGCCGATCTCTCTCCCTCTCCAACTCCTGTATCTCATCTGCCTGACCCTAGCAGATCTCCCTGAGCTCAATCAGCTCATCCTCCTCTGGATCCCCACCCTCTGCCTCGGCCTGTGGCTCTCCCTCTGCAGGTGCCTGCCCCTGTATCGGTACCTATACTGGTGCCTGTCACTGTGCATGCCTCTGTCCCTGCACCTGTCCCTGCACCTATCCCTGTCCCTATCTCTGCCTATGACCCTGTGCTGCTGGTACCTGTAGGGGTAATCCTCTGCGACCCCTCACCACCTGAGCCTATCGCTCCTCTCCACCCTCTCTCCGAGGTGCAACCCTCCTCTCCCCAACTACTCCCCTCCGCCTCCATCGGCCTCTACCCCCATCACCTCTGCCATCATCATCATCATCTCCTCCTCCATCTCCCTCCAACAGCTCCCCTGGATCTATCAGTCGTGGGAATGGATGCTCTGCCCAATATGCTGAATACTCAACATCCATCCTAGCATTGTCGACCTCTGGCCACATGTCCCAGGGTAGGGGTATCATCTCTGGCAGCTGTGTGACCACCTGATCATATGACAATAAAGGCCCAAACTACGCCTGATCCCTAACTGTATGGGCATACATACCCGAGCCTCATGGCATCCTCTGGATCCTGCCATACTGCCTGCATACCCTGTCCACAAGCTGCCTCTCTAATACATAGGGCATCCGCCCAATCAGGTACCTACTTCAAAAGGTGTATGGCAGCTCCACTGCATCATCCTCCCACTCCTCGCATCCTAGATACGGTCTCCAGATGACTACATCAATATCATCCAGCACTCACCGCCAATGCTCTAACCTGCCAATCCGCGGCTGCGAAGTGATCATGTCGTATAAATGAACAAAGCTGCATCCATGTCCCCTGCCTCGGAAGTGTATC
Source organism: Cryptomeria japonica (assembly GCF_030272615.1). Lineage (NCBI taxonomy): Eukaryota > Viridiplantae > Streptophyta > Pinopsida > Cupressales > Cupressaceae > Cryptomeria > Cryptomeria japonica. Next base: position 878,464,216 of record NC_081409.1, on the reverse strand, counting down.
GACCTCGTCACTGGCAGATGCTCATAGGTCCAAACCTGCAGTAGTGTCACCCCGCAACCCAATCCCACTGACCCATGGTATACAAACTGGTGAAGCTCCTAGTACAGGTGGGCCAATACACATGGTCCCCAGGCATATCTGGTGTGATCTGTCACCAGTGTCTCCAGCGCTCTCCCCCAGCCCACAGCCAATCTCCGTGTCACCCTGTCTGGGCATAGAAATCCACTGATCGCTCCTCCGATCATGGCCAGCAATGCTAACCCTGTAGCGGTCATGGTGTCCCATGCCACGTGTCCTGCCCTCATCTCTAGGCTGGGATCCTGGAACACCCGTCTCAATGCCTCCCTGTCTCCGTCATGATCATATGGAATCAACTCTCCATCAATCGGTATCCGTAGAATCCTGTAGACATCCTCAAGGGTGACTGTCATCTCACCCATCGGCAAATGGAAGGTACACGTCTCCGAGTGCCATCTCTCAGTAAGCGCAGTCAGCAAACCCATGTTCGCCTGAAACTTAGGCACATACAATATATGTCTCAAACCCATCTCCTCGATGGCAGCTCTATCCTGAAACGACAACTCAGGTCGCAATCTCTGTGTCGACGGGAATCTCTCCCGTGACTCTAGCATAGGCAAGTACTCCTGCAGTCAAGCAAATCAATCATGTCAGTCATGGTGGCATTCACTGTTTATCACAAAATGCTACTAGCTACCTAAATGCATATGGTTATCTATCATAGTGACACTCACTGTTCATCACAAAGTGTTGCTATTTATCCTAGTGGTACTCCCTGTTCATCACAAAGTACTACGTGTGTGACACTCCCTGTTCATCACAAAGTGTTACTCACATTTGCACTCCCTGTTCATCACAAAGTGTTGCTCATACTTTGGGGTACTCCCTGTTCATCACAAAGTACTCTATCTTGGTACTCACTGTTCATCACAAAGTGCCTTGATCTATCCGAGTCTTCCTAGAGGACCTGCTTGAGTGTATCCTCTCAGCAGCTTATCCAATCGATAGCGTATGTTCATCACAGAACTGCCGATTTGACCTCGGAGACCAAAACTTGCATTTTTTCAACGCAGACGCGCCCGCATTTGACGCAAACGCGGTTCCAGACACAGATGCGCCTGACACCGACATAGATGCACCTGTCAGACACAGATGTGCCTGACACCGACGCAGACATGGTTACACGTTTTCAGACTTTTTTGTACCCTATTCCTAAGCGCATTTATTTCTCTAACTAGCATGCATTAATGACAATAATAAATGCATCAAAGTACGAGGAGGCTTGGTGGTACTTACCGGCTCTCTTGCCTCTGCTGGCCTCTGAAATCGTCAAACACGGTTGAATCTGTGCACGGAAGCCATTGCTGCTGACTGCTGCTGCTCTTTTCCTGCTCTGCACTTTGATCTCGTGAAGGTGTAGATGACAATGAGGATGTCTTTTGCCCATGGTCTATCTTATAGCCTACCTTGGCCTTAGCCTTCATTTCCCGAGTCAGTCTTCCTCATCCCGTGACTTTGTCACTTTATCCGATCAGTCCATTCTAGCCTTTCTTTCTTATCGAGAGATTGTCTGCAATCTTTTTAGACATTTTCATCCAATCTCTCGAGGGGGCATATCATTCCCATTCTGGGGCAACTCTGTATCAGTTCATCTTATCTTCTTTGAAACAACACGACAAGCCGCATTGTCTCAAAGAGGGGCAAAATGTAGAGACCTAAAATTGTCATGTCTAATTAAATAAATATTTTATTTATTTAATTATCTAAGCTTAATTCTTCTATTAATTAAATAAATCTTTATTTATTTAATTAATTCATTTATCCTCTTCTAGCCTTATTTCTCATTTAAATAAATACATTTATTTATTTAAATTATCATTTTCTTAAATTAAATAAATATCTTATTTATTTAATTGATCCCACTTCTTCTATTAATTAAATAAATCTTTATTTATTTAATTAATTCATTATCTTTTTCTACACATGACACATGTCATTCATCTCTTAATTCCTACACTACCTACCTCTTTCATTATTTTATTATTTCTTCTACCTACCCTCTAATCGTAGCCGACCTCCTTTTACACCTCTCAATCTTATCCCTCCATTTCATATTGTGTCTTCTATTTAAGGAGATGCTTCCTTCATTATCAAACCCTAATCAAGCATTCTAATGACTTTTTTGACTACACTACGATCCTACTTGCAACCACATTCCGTTCTTTGTTGAGCTCTTGTGCATATAAAATTTAAGAGCAAATATATCAAGCAAGATCAATGGAGATAGGAAGAATGGAGATCAAAACCCTATTGGACATGTAATGGTATAATCTTTGTGATTTCATTTGATTTGCATTGTCTTAGATAATCTTCATATGTTATGGTGGATCTTTGTTGATTGTTAGGCTAGGGTTTGGTGGTTGAATTCATTTAGCCTTTCAATATTATTATTATTGTTATCCATTTTCACCATACACAGTAACAAGTATTTCATATTATTTGTGGATGATTATTCAAGGATGATGTCAGTAATGTTTTTACAAGAAAAATCAGAAGCTTTTTAAATTTTTAAGTGGTACAAGGCTAGAGTTGAAAATGAAACAGGAAGACAACTGAAATGTCTTAGATCAGATAGAGGAGGAGAATTCACTTCTGATGATTTCAACCTATTTTGTAATGATCATGGTATTAAAAGACAAGTCTCTGCACCAAGGACTCCACAACAAAATGGAATAGCTGAAAGAAGAAACAGATCTATTGTGGATTGTGCTAGAACACTGATGATTGAGAAGAAGGTTCCACAAACATTTTGGAGAGAAGGAATAAGCACAACTGTTTACACCTTGAACCGAGTTCAATTGAAGAAAGGTACTTTGAAGACACCTTATTGAATCTGGTATGGCAAGAAACCTAATGTAAGTTATTTTAAGATCTTTGGAAGCAAATGCTATGTTCATAAAGATGATAGAAATGGCAAGTTTGATTAGAAAAGTGAAGAAGGAACATTTCTAGGATATTCTTCTAGAAGCAAAGCATTTAAATTTCTGATCAAATCATCTAACAAAATAGTAGAAAGTGCAAATGTGAAAATTGATGAATTTGCAGAAAGAACTGATGACAGGAATTCCAAAGAACCAGAAGACTATGATGAATTTGTCTATGTGCAACTGAGAAGTCCTACCGAGATAACTATTGAAGGAAATGAGGAAGATATCCAGTTACCAAGTGATGATGAGTATCATACAGAGCCTACCGAGCCTGCATTAGCTAAATATGTTAGAAGACACCATGCACCAAGTCAGATTATAGGAGATAAGGATGATCCAGTGATGACAAGGAAGAAACTGAGACAGAACACATGTTTGATATCTGACGAACCAAGGATAGTGAAAGAGGCATTCAACAGTGAAGATTGGATAAATGCTATGACTGAAGAGATTGATCAAATCAAGAAGAATGACACATGGACATTGGTCCCAAGATGAAAGGACAAAAATGTAATCGGTACAAAATGGATCTTCAGAAACAAGCTAAATGAGAAAGGTGAGGTCATTCGGAACAAAGCAAGATTGGTTTGCAAAGGTTATGCCCAAGAAGAAGGAATTGATTATGGTGAGACTTTTGCACCTATTGCTAGACTTGAAGGAGTTAGAACATTGTTGGCATATGCTACTTTCAAGAACTTCAAGGTATATCAAATGGATGTCAAATCTGCATTTCTGAATGGAATATTAGAAGAAGAAGTTTTCATTGAACAATTTGAAGGATTTGTTGAAGACAATAATAAAGATCAGGTATGTAAATTGAACAAAGCTTTATATGGTCTGAAACAAGCACCTAGAGCATGGTATGAAAGATTGCACTCTTATTTGATTAAGATTGGCTTTATAAGGACAAGTGAGAACAACAACATGTACATGAAGAATGATGAAAATGGAATACTAATCTCAGCCATATTTGTTGATGATATTATATTTTGTGGAAATGACTCTTTATGCAAGAACTTTGGAAATGAAATGAGCAAAGAATTTGAGATGTCATTAATCAGTGAGATAAAGTATTTTATAGGCTTATAGATACTGCAAATGAAAAATGAAATTTTCATTACTCAATCCAAATACATAAAGGAAATCTTGAAGAAATTTGGAATGAAGGATTCCAAACTAGTAAGTACTCCTATGACTACAAACTGCAAACTATCAAAGAATGATGAATCTGCATCTATTGATGAGACACTCTACCAATCCATGATTGGAAAACTACAATATGTTGTTCATAGTAGGCTAGATATAGCACATGCAGTAGGTATTAATGCAAGATTCTCTACAGATCCTAAAGAAATACACATGATAGTAATCAAAAGAATTTTCAGATACTTGAAAGGCACTGAAGATTATGGCTTAGTATATCAGACAGGAAATAATTTTGATTTAAAAGTTTATACTGATGTTGATTGGGCAGGCAACATTGATGACAAAAAAAGCACAAGTGGAGGAGCTTTCTTCTTAGGAGAAAGACTAGTGAGTTGGCTTAGCAAGAAACAAGGATGTGTTTCTCAGTCAACATCCGAAGCTTAATATGTTGCTGCAGCACTGAATTGTACCAACATTGCATGGATCAAACAATTGTTGGAAGGTATAAATGAGAAAGTTAAAGAGCCAGTAACTATATTTTGTGACAATACTAGTGCCATTAATATTTCAAAGAACCTTGTTATGCACTCTAAAACAAAGCACATATCTATCAAATATCATTATCTTAGAGAAGAAGCTCAAGAGAAGAAAGTGGTGTTGGAATATGTTAGCACAAAGGAACAAATAACTGATATCTTCACCAAGCCACTACCAAATGACACTTTTGAATATCTCAGAAGTAAGTTAGGGGTCCTACCCCTATCTTTTACTCACTGACCGAGATCGGTGAAAGTATCACTTCAATGACTATTGAATATCTTTTAGGGAGCTGATGCTGGAGTGATACACTTTAGAATGTTTTTCTGAAAGTGTACTGGGATAATACAAAAAATGATACAGAACAACATGAAATAACTTCTTACAGCAAGAAATTATGTTTTAGTTCTATTCTTTTTGGCATTGTTGTCAAAGGGGGAGAAGACCGAGGAGAAGACCAAGGAGAAGACCAAGAAGGAGAAGACCTACCCAGGGGGAGAAAACTGAGAAAAGACTACAGATTGAAACCAGAAGAGAAGTCTGATGTATGGGGGAGAGCATTTTAGCATTTTAGAATCACTGCAATTTGAATTCTTAAAGGTCAAATCAATTGGTTTTGCCATCAATGCCAAAGGGGGAGATTGTTGGCAATATTTCAAGGATATTAAGAAGGTTGTTGATGATTATGGACATAATTGATTAAAGATGTTTTACTATCTTGATATTATTATTTTGTCATTGATGTCAAGAAATTGATTTTCTAATTCAGTATGATGTTGCCATATCTTAAGAAATATGATATGAAGATTATAAAGAAGTCGGTAAAGACACAGGAAATAATATGATGAATAAAGGGATAAGTTATTCAATGGGAAACTCTACCGAGTCAGGCAATGATGAGATCTTGATGTTTTAGATTGTTCTAACATCATACATATGTTGTAAAATGTAAAGGTTAATACTATACTATGTTATCAAGCAAAGAACCTAGTCGGTAAACCCTAAGGTTATCACAGTCGGTTAATAAAGACAGAATGTCTACCGAGTAAAGTTTAGTATTCACTAAGTTGTAACTGAGCTATAATAGAATGCATTAAATGTTTACATGTGATATTTAATGAAAGATGTTGATGAGCTAGAGCGGATCAATGATTGGCAAGCCATAGAAAAAGTTTGTTAATGAATCTAAAGCAATGAAAAGTCGGCAAGAAGATCTACAGCTCAGATTGAACTGCATTACCCTAACACAAGTTCCAAGATGAATGTGCAAGTTCTGAGGTGGGGTAAAATGTTTTCAGATTGTAAGATACAATGAACCTGGACAAGATTGAAGATCTGATGGCTATGATTGATCATGGGAAATGTGATCAAGGAGATTAATTGGTTAGAAGATTGTTTATAAATAAGGAACTATTGATAAACAATGTATGCGGGCAAGTGTATGCATAGGGATGCTACATAGTGATTACTGAGCACAGAATCTTGAAGACCTGTTAGAATAATAGAGTATTGATGCCCAACAGATAGACAAGATTAGTTCTATGTCTAGATTGTATTGAACAAATAAGAATCTGCTTTAGCATTTTAGATGTGAAGTTGTAGATAGATTGTATTACTGTTATTTTGTGAAAGTGATAGGAAATCTCTTAACCGAGTGGACTTAATAGTCTTATATGTAAATCCTCTAACAAGGTGACATTCTGATTGAGTGTTTGAAATCCTTTAACAAGGTCACTTCTAACAAAGTGAAGATCCTAATAGATCTGAGGGAAATCCCTTAACCGGGTCACATCTAGCAATTTGTTTTGTAATCTTTAACAGGATTGGCTTTTAACCGAGCATACTCTAGAAGATTATATTTCTTAGTGGGTCCAAAATCTCACAATGGGTTTTCCCTATTTTGGGTTTCCACGTTAAATCTAGTGTTATGAGGTTTATATTGTTCATATGCTTTTGAGTTTGCATGTTTGACAGTTTTTGATTATATGACTGATATATGTTACCGAGGGTGAATCTAATGTTTTTATGGATGAATAAGTTTGTATGATTCACCCCCCCCCTCTCATCTTGTTGGCTATTGGATCTATACTTATATTAAGTATCAGAACTATCAAGAGGGAGCACATTATCGCAAGGATTTAGCCCCCAATTGAGGAATAAACCCAAGGATAATGAACACAAAACACAAAGCAGGAGTTGGCTTCACATTCATTGGGGTCAAAATGTTGTATGATAACTCATGTATATCATGTATATATATGTATAGAATAGTCCTCATTCCCCAAAGAAAAGAAACCACCTTGGAAGAAAGGGAATACAAGTGTCCTTTGAGTCAACATGAAAGAGACCAAAAGAGATCTCAATGGTTTGCATCATCCTCAAGTAGACATTAGTAGGGACAACAAATAGAAGAATAGGGATACACATAAAATAATGGTCACAAAAGAGAAAGAAAGGAGAGAGGTAGAGGATCCATGGTGCTAATTTAACTAGTCTAGCACAACATCCACTTCCCAATCTTGCTGATCACTATTTTGGGAAGGCGGGAAACACGCCAGAGGAGCGACATTAAGCACAATAAATGGAGCTATCACAAGATCCAAACAAGGACTATGCTCGTGCTAAGTCACTTTGTTCGTTTCTAGGAGCTAGGATTAAGGCTTTTGAAAATTTTGCAGATATATGTTTGTCAACATCAACATATTCATATTCACTATCAGAAGCATTAGGAGTTGTATTGCCATCATGAATAACATTTTCACCCATTTCTTCATCAAGATTTATAAAAAGAGTATCTCTAAAATGAATAGAAGTAAAAACATCACATGGTTTTCGCAACTTATGATTTGGAGATTTAGGTTCAACATATTGCTGAGGGAAAAATAGAATCACATCAACTGTTGGTGTTTTGGGAGATTTAATAGTTTGAGAAACAACTTCATGAGCTCTAGCATGACATTTTGATCAACGTTCTCTCACACAATGATTCCATCGAGTCTTAGGGGAAGGCTGAGAAGACTAAAGTATATTTATTGAAGGAGTAATGTTATCATATTTTGTAGTTGGATGGCTAGGTTGAGGTCTTTTAGGTTGAACAAGAGGAGAGGCAGGTCTCTTCTCTCTATAAGAGGAAGGAGGTGGAACTGCACCATATAAAGGAGGAATGTTTGGTGTAGGAAGGAGACCAGGTCGATCATGAGGAGGAGGTATAGGTATAACCTTAGGAGGAATATTATTGTTCTTCTTAGGGGAAGGCATAGTTTCATCCATAGGAATAGGTTGGGAATCTTCCTTAGGAGGAAGATTAGTTCTATCTATTAGGGGAAGAACTTCATCTTCAAGAATGATGGGAATATCAAGTTTTGGAGTTCTAGGTTGGCTTAAGGATAAGATCACATCTTTCTTCCATTTTTGAAAAGATTGAAAGAGAGCATCACTTCTTGGTGGAAGAGATTCAAATTGTTGAGGCCAAAAGTAATCAATAGGAACACCTGGGGTTCTTTTGGTTGGTCGAAATAAGCTATGGTTAACAGTTATGATTTCTCCATTGTGGGGAAATTTTGAACACTTATGGATTGGAGAAGCAATAGCCTTTATGGAAGATAGCTAAGGGTAGCCTAACTTCACACGAAATTGTTTAGATGAAGGAATGATAACAAAATTAACATCTATAGATTTAGTATGAACCTTAATAGGAAGTGTGATAGAACCAATAGTAGGACAAGAAAATCCATCAAATAACTTAATGACAACATTAATATCATCATAGACTGGTTGATGCAAATGTAAAGTATAAAGATATTATTTTGTGATGATATTAACCATGCAAGAGGGATCAATAAGAACACCACGACAAGGTTTTCCCTAGATCTTCGCAACTATGTATAAAGGGCCATTAGGTTCCCTAATGGTCTCACTAGGGTCAAATGTGATTCATGGATCTGTAGGTGTTTCTTGTTTCTCTACCATATTAACCATATTTGGAGCTATGAAAGTGACATTAGAGGGAGAGAAAGAGGTATTTTCAATCTCAATCATGTTGGAGGTATGAGAGGGTAAAGGATCAGTGAAAATATTAAGATTTTGATTAGGAGGAGCTACTGATTTGTTTCCCTTATCATTCACACCTGCCACAGATATGATATTATTATCAATCAAGTCTTGAATCTTACATTTTAATGCAAAACATTTTTCAGTATCATGACCAGGTTGACGATGAAATTGACAAAAATAATTATTATCAAAGTGAGGTGAAGTTGCCTCAGATGGATCAAATGGTTTTATTGGAGGAAGTTTGATAACATTTCTTTGTAACAATTGAGACATGATGATATACACATATTCATTAGAAGGATTAAATTGTCTCTCTCTTTTGAAAAATTTAGAAATAGAAGGCATACCTGTTGTAGCAATCACATTGTTGTTGTTGATGGTGTCATTGAAATTGATGAAGCCTTTGTTCAGTTTGAAATTCACAAACGGTTGTTGAACACTCTCACCCTCATCACTCGGAGCCATAGGAGTAGATTACTCCATTTGAGTCACAGTCAGTTGATACTTGTGAAGTGTTGCGCACAACTGCAGAAAGGAAATAAACTCAAAAAGGAGAAGTTTTTCCCTAATGTCTTTTTGCAAACTAGAAATGAAAATTCTTTGAATATCATTATTAGGTACCGGAAAAGAAATTTGAGAACACAAATTCTTATATATACCAATGAAATCAATCATTTTTTCTTTAACACATTGTTTACAATGCATTAAATCAGTCAAAGTGATTTTAGGACCTATGTTGTTTTGAAATTGTTGAATAGAAACATTTGATAACTATTGAAAAAAAGTAATAGAATAAGAAGGCAAAGAGAAATACCATTGTAAAGCCTTATCTCTTAATATTCTAGTAAACAATTTGGCAAGCAATCTTTGATCGTAAGCAAAGATAGTATACAAAGTTTGGAATGTTTTGACATGTGTTAAAGGATCACCTTTTCCAATATAGAGTTCCAATTGAGGGACTTCAACATTCTTAGGAGGGACAACTCTAACAATATCAAGAGAAAGTGGGCTTGCAACATGAAATGTGGGGACACTAAACTTGGATTGACTCATAGAAGCGATTTGTTGTTGCAATGAAGACACAATTTGAGAAGGGTTATTAATGGTTGCTTCGATTGAAGAATTTATGTTAGACATGTTTTATTGAGAAGGTGGTATGATTTTATTGAAATAAGGCATTGATTGAGAATAATGTGGTGGGACACTATGGTAATTAGGCATAGGCAATGATTGAGTAGGAAATGCGACACTAAAAGGAGGAGTAGAATGATTGGACAAATTTCGCCCTTGTGTCACATTGATTGGTTGAGATATAATAGGAAAATTCATGGAAGCAATAGATAAAGATGGAGGATTGAATGAAGAATAGGGATTTCCCCCATGACTAATGGTTGTAGGTATTCCATTCTTATCACTTTGAATCATGTGTTTTAGACCTTCAATTAATGGAAGAGCTTCACTATTGGGATATTATGGGGACATCCATTGTTGAAAGTTTTCAAAATGATTGTCCAATTTTGATAGTTGATCTATTGAAACTCTAGTCAAAGCTTCTTCTTCATCATGAGAATCATCAATTGGGTAGATAGGGATGTTATTAGGATGGGAAGAATTAGCCATATCCTCATTGTAGAAGTAATCCAAATTAGGCTCCATCTCTTCGAGAATTAAACCTTGGGAAGCCTTAATTATAATGCTTCATCTAACAGAGATAGTATAGGTAGGACCGATAGTTGTAAAACTCATGCACTAGAGAGAAAATTTGAAATTTGAATTTTGGGAACAAAGTTTGCAAAATTGAATAATGCAAAAGTCAAGAAAACGATGATTACACAATTTGAACTTTGTGGAAAGAAAATGACACAATCTCAAAAAAAAATTAAAAAAATTTATGATTAATAAAAAGATTGAAATTTAAAATTAGGACTAATGGGATACCACTTAATTTCAAAATTAAAATTGACAAAATCAAGATTTTAAAATTAGGGCAAACTATAATTAACCTCTTAATTTTAAATGTTTCCTTGAAAGTTGTAATGTGGAAATTGGGAAGTGTTTATTTATTTATTTTAGAGGGATCAAAATTTGACAAAATTAGCCAATTTTATGGATTTAAGCAATTAAATAGAGTAATAACAGTCTCCCAAAATTTCGGGAAAAAAGCCAAGGACCGGGTTGAAGTTGCACCCTGTCCTCCCAACTTTTTTGGAAATTTTTCAGGGATGAAAGCTATGATTATTTGAGAGCTAACCCCCCAAAATTGATTGATTTTACGATCTCTAGATAGGCAAAATTAAGGTTTGAATGTTGAAATAGGACCCTATTAGGCTTTTAAAAAAGATAAGAAATTGAATTGCAATTTTGAAAAAGGTTAAACCTAATGGATAGGGCCACCTTGAATAATATTTAGAAAACTAAAATTGGTTGAAATTTATTGAAATTTGCACAAAATCCAATTAAATTTGAAAATTAGGGTTTTAGGACCTAACCACTGAATTTTGAATATTTGAATTTTAGGAAAAGGAGGGAAATTGAAAATTCGAATTTTAAACAAAAAGACAAGTCTAAAAACAGTCACAAATATGAAAATTAAATGTAAATCCAATTTTTGCACAAGTTCAAGTTGATGTTTAAAAATTAGGGTTTTGACAATTAACCACTTAATTTTGTAATTTTGATTTGCAAATTGAACAAGTCAATTTGACAAGAAATGCTTGAATGAATGTTGAATGCTTGATAAAAATAATGGAGACCTCTCACTTGTTCACCCTACTGTTTCTTATGAAAATAGGAGGGGAAGTGTTCCTTATATACTTTCCAATTAGGGGTATTTAGGTAAATTCCTGTCTTAGGCCGACATAGGGAAACTTTTCCCGCTTCACAATTGACAATCCCAATGCAAGGGGGACCAAAGGGGGCCCAAAATAGGGCTAGGAAAAGGGGGTCATACCCCTGTCCTAGGAGGACATGGGAATTTTGCCACTGTCCTAGGGGGGTAGGAGAACCACACCCCTACCCTGCCCTAATTTAGGACATACAGTGACAATGGGTAGTACAAAATGATGGAAAATGCAAGTTTTTGATGTTTTGAGCATGTCTTGGGTCTTTGATCAGGCTTAGGGATTTGTACGCTAATGCAAAGACCCAAATGTGGTTGAAAATTGCAAGGGTCACAATTTTATGATGCTACACATACTTATCAAGTGTGTCCAGGAGCACAAGATGTTCCTTGATGACCTTGATGTGACCTTGCTTCATTACCTCCATTTTGAAATCCAAAATATCAATGAATAATTGCAAATTGGAAACTGTGTCACCCCCTAACAAATCTTCCTTAGTAATTACATCCTCCCCCAACTCTCTAATCTTATTCAAAATCTTACACTCCTTAGAAAGTTTATGGAGTTGCTTCTCCCATTGCATCACAAAATATATAAGAGCATTTTCATTAAAATAGACCTCCTCTAGTATTTCCATTGTGTTATGCAAAAATGATTTTACTTTACCCAACTGGTCCTTTGTCTAGGCTTTGACTAATGTAGCTACCCTTTTCATTTCATATATAGCCTTTATCTCGCTAGGAGGGAGTGACGAAGTGGATGGTAAAGTATCATCTATTCCTGGAGTCAAGAGACTTAGCTATCTCCATGATCAATTGTTTGTATTGCCTCAATTGTGCCTTAATCTCTGCCTTAGTCCTATGTTCCTTTTCCATCCACGATTGGATGATAGATGTTGCAGCAAGTAAGGTATCCATTTCTCCCCACTTTGTTTTCTTACCCAAGTTCACTGTAGATACTTGATATCTGGGAGTCTCCTGAGAAGATCCTTCAACACCTTGTACCGGTGATGCTATATCTATGATTACTTCCCTAGAGTCTATTCTTGAAAAATGATGAACAATTTTGGCTTTCTTTGATCTCGTCGGAGACTCTCTAATCACATCTTGTAATGTCTAGGTAGGGAGGATGACCTTCTCTTTCTTCTTGAAAGTAAAACTCAATCATTATGGGACAATGTCCTCATGTTTCTCTCCTTGCACCGCTACTTCTGTAGTGACCTTATGAGCCTCCAAATTCTATTTCCCCTCCTCTCACTATTGGTCTTCATCTTGTTTCTCATACTGGTGATGCTCTTGTTGATCTTGTTGATCTGGAGGAGTTGGCGGTCTCTGGTGAAACTGAGCAACCTGTTGAGCGAGACTACTTTGAAGAGATCGATCAAGTTGTTGCTGTATTCCTTCTAACTTTTCAGAGACATCTTCTTCAATTTGCCTTTGTGTTTCACCCTTATTTCCTTGATCATCTCCCCCAACTGTCGCAACAAAATCTCCTGATCTTTAGGAGTAATAACCATTGTTTCGTCTTGTTTATCCTCTTCATCAATAAGTGCCTCTTCTCCTATTATTTGCACATGAATCTCCATGGGTTTCACTTGTACTTTTGGTTCTTCATGTTGGCATATGATGAACCGGTATGATGATATGATGATAATGTATGTTTTCATTGATGTCAATAAGTATAGGAGAACTGGTATGATGGGATGAAGTGGACTGACATTGGGGTTTCACTAAGTGTGACTACCGGTTGGTAGTCTCAGCTTTAGGGTTTTCGGTTTGGCAATCTAGCTTGTGCAATACAACCAGTGACATTCTGTGATGAGTTAGCTAAGAGATAAGGATGAGATCGAGATGCCACGTTAGTTTTGTGTACGTGAAGGATTTACTTAAGGATCTTGCATGTGAAGATCGATTGCATTAAATGTCTACCTCAGGAATGAACATTCTTCTTAGTGGTATGTGAAGAGAGCGTGATGGGCTACTAATTTCCATGTGCGGTGAAGAATGGACGATGCTGAATGACTTGTGATCTATTTGAGATTGTTTTATTCTATACAAAGTGTTTGAATGGTCAGGATTGGACCGCTTGTATTGTAAACCTAAAATGTTTAGGGTTTAAGGTTTATGCTACCGACCTAATTGTTGTCTATAAGGTAGATGATGTTAGTTATTGTTTGTGTTGGCAAATGTTGTGTTTGTATCCGAGTGATGAGATACTTTCCAGACCAGTGAGTGGAAAACTATAGAGTGTGATTGCAGAGTAGAGGTGCTGAAAAGGATCTACCTTAGCAAGTTGTGTTGTTATCAGATCAAAGATTTACTCGTTGTCTTCTAACCATTTCAACAGTTGGAAAATCCCTTTACCGAGTAGCTTTAATAGGATTATTGCAAATCCTCTAACTAGGTGACTCAAGATCATTGAGTTCTTCAAATCCTCTAGCGAGATAACCTTTAACAGGGTTTCAACCTTAACAGGGTATATAGCCATCCCTTAACCCACAGGATCAGTTCCTAGCAAAACCTTATTGTAAAGTCTTTAACCGTACTAGGCTCCTAATAGAGCGAGCTTCAAAAGAGTTCAAAAACAAGCTTGTGGGTATTCATCCCGACCATGGTTTTTCCCATCTGGGTTTCCACATGAAAAATATGTGTTATGAGTTGTGAATTTTTCATGTGATGATTAAGTAGTCTTTGTTTAGGTGATGCATGAAAAAGCTAATGGTTATGGTATTACTGATACAACACATGCATGAGTATATTGGTGAAGTAGTTATCAAGTGTTAAATATTATTTAAAGTATTTAGTTTTACTAGTTTAGATGTCTGAAGTCTTACTGTGTTTAACTGGTATTGCCATGGTTAAGTTCAGTGATGAACACAATTGGTTAGCGTTATTTTAACTTGATAAGTTGTTGAGAAGTTTTTGTATGTACTGATTCACCCCCCCTCTCAGTATCGATTAGGGTATTTTTTGTTCATCATTATTCATCACTTTAGCAGCTCTAGTAGGTCCCCCTATAGTTCCTTTCATACCCTCTCCACTTTCCTTCTTTTCTCTATAATCGCAATAGGCTCATCATCTTCATCTGAATCTGTTAAAATATTGTGAATAATGACTATTTCTTGTGTTGGTACAGGAGTGGGTGTAAATTATTGGGTAGAAGGGATAGGAGGAGGTTGTATGTCAGCTCCCTTCTCTTGAGTGGTAGGAGGTGGCGGTGCTTGAGATTTCTCTGCTTGAGAAGTACCTTGACCTGGAGCTAGACCAATTGTAGGAAGAATGGGAATCATAGAAGCCTATGGGATAGACTGCAAACCTGTAGTCCCATGCTCCATAACAGTTGTAAAAAAATGGGACTCTTTCATCTTAGCATCCAATTGTCTTTTGAGTTTCTGAGTGTTAATTGGTGCTGCTACTTCTTTTGGATCTATAGAGGTGTTTTTCCTTGAATCAGACCTCAATCTCCTTGCATATTCTTTATGTACCTTGGTTTGGGGGTTATCAGTTGCTTTCCCCTTTGCAGAACCAGAATGGATCCTTAAACCTAACCATTGGCTTGTTCTTTCTAAAACTTTTCCAGTAACAATTTCAATATCCAACTCTTCCTGGTTGGAACATCTGACTAGAGTAAGTGGTTTTTTGATCAATTCCTTTTTCTTTGAATTCAAGGTCGAGTAATTCATTGTCATCTCTCAACTCCTTAGGGATATTTGTTTCAATCTCAAAATTTCTGATTTGGGACACTGACAGCCTATAATACCCCTTTTCTCTAACTTCAAAACTATCTTGGAGGTCGGCCCAAAAATCCTCCAGTGCGGGCTTATCTCCTTCATACGACTTTGGCATCATTTTCTTTAGCTTCCCATATGGATCATACCACTCACGAGCATAATCAAACTCCTTTAAACTCAAATCCTGCAATTCTTGCTCTGCCACCTTTGCTGCTTGAATGTTTGGACATGTATAATGTTATAAGGAAACACAAGGTGATTTTGGTCTTATGCTTGAGTTTTAGTAATGCTTGCAAACCCGCCAATTGCCTAGCATATTCTAAAATAATTTTTTTTTGCTACAATATCGGGATAGGAGGAATGGTTACCTGTGAGCCCTCTAACCCTAATGTAAGTGGATCGTTGGTTTTTCAAGAGCCAACACCCCCACATTTTAGTCAATTGCATGGCGTCAAGAGTTAGCTTGTATCCTATATCTCCTGTTAATTTTATTATTACAACAAAAATAAAGGCATCATTTATCCTTTTGAAGTGTAGTTTAGCTTGGGAGAGAGGCAGCTGAGTATAATACTCCCATACCCTTTTCTGTCCTAGCTCTTCTCCTAGCTTTCCTTCAGTCCTTAGCCCTGGAAATTTAGCGGTTTAAGCAACCACCCATACCACATAAGAAGTCATTAAGAACTTCTTTGTCTACTGGACTGCAGTCATTTGATTATGAATATTGCCAAAAATGATCTGAGGCCAATCAAAATCATCTTTTTCGATCAAAATTGTGGTCATATAGTGAAACATCCATGTGTGGAAGTGTCTACAATTTGTTTTCCCAAAGGATCTGCTTAACATGATAATCAAGTCTCTTTGGGGCTCTTGAAAATATGCCCTTAGAATATCTGTCGCCTTGAGGCCTATTTTTCTTGGCTCTGATAGCCATGCCTCATTAATATGCCTCTTATAGTTACAAGTATTCTTTACAAACAAAGAGACAACCTATTCTTTTGTGGTCATCAAAATATTTTTAGGAACCGGTATCCCAAAGGTCATTGCTATCATATTTGGGGAGAGATCTACAATCACATTGCCATCAACATCTACGCATTGTCTTGTCTCTAACTGATAGTATTTTGCAATGGTAGAACAAGTTTAGGTGATTGTACCACCTGAGGAAAAATGGTCTCTTCTACCAAGCCTGATATTTTAATTCTTCTATATGGTGCCTGCAATGTTTCAACTTGCAACTAGGTTTCAATGTCTTCTAATTCTATGTGGCCGATCTCTGTGTCTGTCACCCACTGCACTTCATCATCTAGCTTGGATGCCAGAGTCTATCCTTGGTATTGATATTTCATTGTTATAGGTTTCTTATCCAATTTCACCTCTTCCTTGGTCTTATTCTTGCTTGGGGAAGGGTCCATAAATCTCTGTTATCATGCAAGAAGAAATCCATAATTAGCCATTATATACTTTGAAACTTTAGGGTTTCGAGGCATATATAACCTTCAAAACAATTAATTTTGGGACTCTAGGGTTCCAGAGTTCTGAGTTAAGAAAAGCCAAAAAAATAACTAACTTCAGAACTTTGGGGTCCCGGGGTTCAAAGTTTGGTAATAGACCTCAATAGGTTGATTTTAGAACTTTGGGGTTCTTGGGTTCCGAGGTGGGTAAGACTGCCAAAAACACCAACTCTGGGATTCCAGAATTTCGAAAAAGGGTAAACTTCTTCAAAACATAGTTTCAGAACTCTAGGGTTCCAAAGTTATGAGGTAGGCAAGACACAAGTTTTCAAATCGAGCATAAGGGTTTGGGATTCTGGGGTTCCAAAATCATGAAGAGGGTAAAAAAATCCTATTCAATTACTTCAGAACTTGTTGGCATTATG
The DNA here is from genome assembly GCF_030272615.1 of Cryptomeria japonica. Lineage (NCBI taxonomy): Eukaryota > Viridiplantae > Streptophyta > Pinopsida > Cupressales > Cupressaceae > Cryptomeria > Cryptomeria japonica. Next base: position 878,447,029 of record NC_081409.1, on the reverse strand, counting down.
TGAATCGGTATAAGGACATAATGATATTGTATGTTGTCATTGATGTCAATATGTGATATGAAGTGAACCGACATATGTGATATGTGAAAAGAGAGAACCAACATATGTGTGAACTGGTATATATGCCAAAGTGAAGTGGTATATTTGTTCAAGATGAACTGGCACATGGAAGCACTGTGTGACTACCGGTTGATAGGTAGTTTCCACTTCAGGATTTCCAGTTGGAGTACCTCAAGCCTGTGTGACTCAATTGGTGATCTTTGTGTGATGAGTTAACAGTATAATGAAGAATAGGTCATGTTTCCACGTAAGCTCTGTGTGCATGAAGGATCTTGCATGAAGAAGACTATTCCTATCTACCTCGGGAATGTGGGAAGTTTATCAAACAATGATAATGCGTGATGGGTTATCAGCCGTCATGAAATCAGTGGATAATGGACGATGGAGAATGTCTTGAGATCGATTCAAGATTGTTGCATTCAATGCAGTATGATTCAACGGTCAGGATTGAACCGCTTGAATTGCTTAACCTAATAGGTTTAGGGTTTAGGGTTTTTTCTACTAACCTGTATGTTTCCTATAAGGTCGATGTTGTGTTTCTTTCTAAGGTTGTTGGCAAAAGTTGTGAGTGTGTATCCAAGGGAAGTGATACGTGATTCTTGCCAGACCAAAGGAGAGAAGAGATACCTGCAAAGTGAATGTGCAGAAGGTGAAGAGGAGCCAAAATGAGTCTGCATTAGCATTGAGTGCTGTTACCAGATCATTGTAATTCTTGTTGATCTCTAACCACTTCAACAGCTATGAAATCCCTTAATAGGGTAGCCTTAACTGGCTTGATACAAATCCCTTAACAGGGTTGCTTTAACCGGCTTGATTCAAATCCCTTAACCGGGTAACTCAAAGTTAATGAGTTCTGGGAAGCTATAGAGCTCTGGAGATCCTTTAGCTATTGACTTCTTGAAATCCTCTAACAAGGTAACCCTAACCGGGTTTAACCCTTAACCGAGTATTGTAGCCATCCCTTAACCGGGTGATCCCTAACAGGATCGATTCCTAGCAGAACCTATTTTAATGTCTTTAACCAGATAAGGCTCCTAACATAGCGGACTTCTAAAGAGTTCAAAAGTAGATTGTGGGTATTCATCCCCACCATGGTTTTTCCCAGTTGGGTTTCCACGTGAAAAATATGTGTGTCATGTGTGATGCTTTTGTCTTGTGATGCTTTGTTATTACCTGTTGAGCATATGATGGTTCTGTGTTTTATGCCTGTCTATAAAACATACTGAACCAACTGCTATGAAGATCAGATGATAGTTTACCTATTCATGCATGAGGGTGTAATGGTATTGTAGTATTGAGCTAAGAGGAAAGCTTAGTGAGTGACCAATTTATGATTGTTTTAGTTGTTCTGGGTCTTACTGGTTGCACTTTGTTTCAGTTAGTATCACTGCTTGCCAGTCATTTGAAGTATTTGCTGTCAAACTGGTTTTGGACTGTATTTTTGTGTGTACTGATTCAGCCCCCCTCTCAGTACCAGTTTGGTACTATTGGTTCATCATTGAGTTATCAATTGGTATCAGAGCACTCTAGGTCCTCTATGTTGTAAGCTTAACCACTTGAGGTAAAGATCCCAGTCAAATGATGAAGAGGGAAGGTCCAAAGTTTAACAGGGAAAATTTTGGTATATGGAAAGATAGGATGAAGATATTCATTAGAAGCATGGGTGCTCAACACTGGAGTTATGTTGAGAATGTCTATGTTGTCCCTACCGATACTCTCACTGATGACCAAAAGAGAGAGATACAAGAAAATGGGCAAGTCATGGAAGCCCTCATCAGTAGTCTATCCGACATTGAGTTTATTGATGTTCAGGACAAGGTAAATCCCAAAGAGGTATGGGATGCTCTTGAAAATATCTATGGTGGTGATGAACATGTAAAACAGGCTAAGGAAGGAAGCCTGAGAGGGAAGTTTGAAGATATGTGGATGGTTGAAGGTGAGACCATTCAGTAGTATGGAATAAGAATCAAAACTGTTGTTGGAGAAATCAAGAGTGTAGGTGGTAAAATAGAATATTCCACTATGGTAAGCAAAGTCCTGAGATCCCTATTGCTGGTCTATGCAATAAGGGTTGTTGCTATCCAAGAGCTGAGATCAATAGACAAGTCTAAGGTATCCTTGGACTCCATCATAGCCAAGTTAACAACCTATGAGCTAAATATTTTTGATGGTAGTGTTCAAAAGACTGAATCAGCATTCAAAGCCTCTGCTATACCATCCAGAAAAGGAAAAGAAGCTAGCACTAGTGGGGAACCTAGTTAGAGCAGAGAAATGAATGATGAGGAGATTTTGATGGCATTTGAAGCTCTCCTTGCTAGGAAGCTTCCTAAAGGAACCGGTAAATACAAAGGTAAGCTACCTTTGAAATGCTTTTCTTGTAACCGGCTAGGACATATTGCTATAAGCTATCCTAATGGCGATAACAAGGACAAACCAGAAAGGTTCAGGAAATTCAAAGGAGGAAACCAGAGAAACTGTTTTATGGCAGTTGATGAAGGTGTCATAGATGAGGAATCAAAAGATGAAGAGAATGAAGACATTGTGTTTGTTGCTATAAAGGAAGATGTGGCAGACAAGAAGGCTCTTGTCTCCTGGTTTGATAATTCCAATGAGTGGATCATTGACACTGGCTGTTCTCACCATATGATAGGTGACCGGAGCAAGTTTCTATCCTTAGAGGAGTATGATGGTGTTGTGGTTCGTTTTGGCAATGATGCACCATGCATGGTCAAAGGCAGAGGGTCAATCTCTCTAAATGGAAAGAGCAGTGCTGAAAATGTGTACTGGGTTGATGGTCTCAGACACAACCTTCTGAGTGTTGCCCAAGTAAACGACAGTGGCCTCACTCTGGAATTCAAGAATGGAGTTTGCAAAATCAAAGGAAAAGATGGTAAATTGGTGGCCACCAGCATGCAGACCAAAGGTAACCTATTTCATTTGAATGCAAATATAAGTACATGTCTTATGGCTAAACTTGATGATAGTTGGATATGGCATAGGAGACTCTGTCATGTAAACTTTGATAACATTGTGAAGGCTAGTAAGATCAAGGCAGTTAGAGGGTTGCTGGTGCTAAGCAAACTGGATAATACCTTGTGTAGAGAGTGTCAATTGGGGAAAATGTCTTCCTCAATCTTTAAAGGTAAATCTTTCACTGCTAACAACTTGCTTGATCTTGTGCATACTGATTTGAGTGGTCCTATGAAAACTAGAAGTGTGCAGGGTGATAGGTACTTCATGATTCTCACTGATGACTGCTCAAGAATGATGTGGGTCACATTTTTGAAAGACAAGTTTGAATCCTTTGCAAAATTCAAGGCTTTTAGTGCATTAGTGGAGAAGGAAAGTGGTAAAAGAATCAAGTGTCTCAGAACTGATCAAGGAGGGGAATTCACTTCCGGTGAATTCAACAAGTATTGTGAAGAATTTGGCATCAAAAGGCAACTGTCTGCCCCCTAGACTCCACAACAAAATAGCCTAGCAGTAACCGGACTGTGGTTGAAGCAGCTAAAACCATGTTGATTCAAGGAAAGGTAGCTCACACCTTTTGGAGAGAAGCGGTGAGCACTGTAGTCTACACTATGAACCGGGTACTCATCGAGAAAGGTAAGTACAAAACTCCTTATGAGTATTGGACTACTAAGACACCCGTGGTCAGCTACTTTAGGGTATTTGGTAGCAAATGTTACATCAAGAGGAGTGAACATCAGGGCAAATTTGAAGCTAAATGTGATGAGGGAATATTCCTAGGATATTCCACCAAGAGTAAAGCTTTCAAGTGTTACAATAATAGGACTCAGAGAATTATGGAAAGTATCAATGTAAATTGATGAATCCTCTGAGAAAACTGAGGAAACTGACAATGAGCAAGGTATGAGTGAACCGGTTGTAGCCTTCTAGGAACCGATTATCAGTCAACCAAGTATCAGTAATAGTGTTCCTAAACTGGTGAATGCTAATATTGATGAAGATGAGGATGAAGAGGAAAAGCAAGATGAACCATTCAAGACCATTCCTCGGTATGTCAAGTTGAATCATGATCCTAAGCAGATCATAGGAGATAAGGATGTAGGAATCCTTACAAGGAGAAAGATTAGAGAAAACTCATGTATGATCTTTGAATTTGAGCCTAAATCATTCAAAGAGGCTCATAAAGATGAAGACTGGATCAAGGCAATGGAAGAGGAACTTGATCAGATAGAGAAAAATGGTACATGGTCCTTGGTACCCAGACCAGAGCATAAAAATGTCATTGGCACCAAATGGGTGTTCAGGAACAAGTTGAATGAGGATGGCACAGTGATTAGGAATAAAGCCAGATTGGTGTGCAAAGGATATGGTCAAGAAGAAGGAGAATACTATGGAGAAACCTTTGCTCTTGTAGCTAGATTGGAAGGAGTTCGTATGCTTCTTGCATATGCAACTTTTAAAAGGTTCAAAGTATATCAAATGGATGTAAAATCCACATTCCTAAATGGTTTACTTGAAGAGGAGGTATATATAGAGCAACCAGATGGGTTTTCCCTATCTGAAGATAGTGATATGGTGTGCAGGCTACATAAAGGCTTATATGGTCTAAAGCAAGCACCTAGGGCATGGTATGAGTGCCTACATTCCCATCTTGTGAAGATTGGATTTGAGAGAACAAGTGAAGATAGCAATATCTACTTGAAGTCTGAAGGAGATCAGATCCTAATCTGTGAGGTTTTTGTTGATGACATTATCTTTGGTGGAGATGAAAAGATGAGTCATGAGTTTGCTGATGAGATGAAGAAAGAGTTTGAGATGTCACTCATAGGAAAGATTAAGTTCTTCATTGGACTATAGATCCAACAGATGAAAGATGGAATCTTTATCACTCAGTCCAAATATTTCAAAGAGGTGTTGAAGACTTTTGGCATGGAAGATAGCAAACCGGTTGGTACACTGATGGTGAGCGGTTGCAAATTAACAAAAGAGGATGATTCCGCACTAGCTGATGAGAAGGAATACCGATCAATGATTGGTAAGTTGCATTATGTAGTGCATAGCAGACCAAATATTGCACTTGCAGTTGGCATTACTGCAAGGTTCCATAAAAGTCCAAGAGAATCCCACTTGATTGTAGTCAAGCAGATTCTTAGGTATGTAAAGGGAATAGTTGACTATGGATTGTGGTACCCATACAACAATGATTTCAATCTGAAAGTGTTCATAGATGCTGATTGGGCAGGTAATGTGGATGACTGGAAAAGCATGACCGGTGGTGCATTCTTTCTCGGTGGTAGACTAGTCTCATGGATGAGTAAAAAGAAGAGTTGTATCTCTCAGTCTATAGCGGAAGCGGAGTATGTTGCAGCTTTCATGAACTGCACTCAGACAATTTGGATGAAGCATGTACAGGAAGGCTTCAAAATCCCTGTATCTGAACCGGTAAGTATATTATGTGATAACACAAGTGCTATCAATATTTCAAAGAATTCGGTTTTACATTCTAGAACCAAGCATTTTGAGCTTAAGTATCATTTCTTGAGGGAAAAGGTTCAGAATAAAGAGATTGCACTGGAACATGTTTCCAGTAAGGAGTAGTTAGCAGACATATTCACCAAGCCTCTTCCAAAGACTGCATTTGTGCATTTAAGAGGTGAATTGGGGGTACTGCCCCTTCATGAGGTGAACTAAAAGTATTTGTTCCACATCAGTCAGGTATTTTATAGTCAAATTTTTGTTGATTGATGTGTTGAAGGATGCTACTCCTCAGGGGGAGCAGCATAATGTAACAGGGTTGCTTGTGCCTCCACCTTGGCATTGTTGTCAAAGGGGGAGAAGGAGTGAAGTGGAAAAGATATCTACAACAAGCAAATGGGGGAGAAGATGTGAGGTGGAGAGATATCTTTGTATATTGCCATCAATGCCAAAGGGGGAGATTGTTGGCATTATGTGAGCCGGTATAAGGACATAATGATATTGTATGTTGTCATTGATGTCAATATGTGATATGAAGTGAACCGGCATATGTGATATGTGAGAAGAGAGAACTGACATATGTGTGAACTAGTATATATGCCAAAGTGAAGCAGTATATTTTTTCAAGATGAACCCGCACATGGAAGCACCGTGTGACTACCGGTTGATAGGTAGTTTCCACTTCAGGATTTTTGGTTGGAGTACCTCAAGCCTGTGTGACTCAATCGGTGATCTTTGTGTGATGAGTTAACAGTATAACAAAGAATAGGTCATGTTGCCATGTAAGCTCTATGCGCGTGAAGGATCTTGCATGAAGAAGACTATTCCTATCTACCTCGGGAATGTGCGAAGTTTGTCAAACAGTGATAACACGTGATGGGTTATCAGCCGCCATGAAATTGGTGGATAATGGATGATGGAGAATGTCTTGAGATTGATTCAAGATTGTTACATTTAATGCAGTATGATTTAATGGTCAGGATTGAACCGCTTGAATTGCTTAACCTAACAGGTTTAGGGTTTAGGGTTTTTGCTACCGACTATAAGGTCGATGTTGTGTTTCTTTCTAAGGTTGTTGGCAAAAGTTGTGAGTGTGTATCCAAGGGAAGTGATACGTGATTCTTGCCAGACCAAAGGAGAGAAGAGATACCTGCAAAGTGAATGTGCAGAAGGTGAAGAGGAGCCAAAATGGATCTGCATTAGCATTGAGTGTTGTTACCAGATCATTGTAATTCCTGTTGATCTCTAACCACTTCAACAGTTGTGAAATCCCTTAATAGGGTAGCCTTAACTGGCTTGATACAAATCCCTTAACAGGGTAGCTTTAACCGACTTGATTCAAATCCCTTAACCGGGTAACTCAAAGTTAATGAGTTCTAGGAAGCTATAGAGCTCTGGAGATCCTTTAGCTATTGAGTTCTTGAAATCCTCTAACAAGGTAACCCTAACCAGGTTTAACCCTTAACCGGGTGATCCCTAATAGGATCGGTTCCTAGCAGAACCTATTGTAATGTCTTTAACCGGACAAGGCTCCTAACAGAGCAGACTTCTAAAGAGTTCAAAAGCAGATTGTGTATATTCATCCCCACCGTGGTTTTTCCCAGTTGGGTTTCCACGTGAAAAATATGTGTGTCATGTGTGATGCTTTGTTATTACCTATTGAGCATATGATGGTTCTGTGTTTTATGCCTGTCTATAAAACATACTGAACCAACTGTTGTGAAGATCAGATGATAGTTTACTTGTTCATGCATGAGGGTGTAATGGTATTGTAGTATTGAGCTAAGAGGAAATCTTAGTGAGTGACTGGTTTATGATTGTTTTAATTGTTCTGGGTCTTACCGGTTGTACTTTGTTTTAGCTAGTATCATTGCTTGCCAGTCATTTGAAGTATTTGCTGTCAAATCGGTTTTGGACTGTATTTTTGTGTACTGATTCACCCCCCCCATCTCAGTATCGATTTGGTACTATTGGTTCATCATTGAGTTATCAAAACTCCAGGATTATGAGGTGGAGGAAAAGGGGCAAAATTGAAACACCTCGACTTCATGGTTCCAAGACCTCGAGGTGCTTAGGTTAGGGTTCCATGAAATGAAAAAGCCCAAAATTTATTAAAAACACACAAATCTAGCCTAACCCTATCTAGAAAAACATGAAAGAAAAAGAAAAAAATAGGAGGAAACCAATCTGGAAGGTTGGAAAGATGGAAGACACAGATGATCGAAGAGGTAGAAGAATGAGAGGAAGACCTCAAATTTTGTGAAAGCAGTTTGTGCAAATGAAAGAGAATAAGCCATTCCAATGTATTTATACTCCCCCTTTTGTGACCATACAACTTCGCAAAACACATCTTGGGACTCCAAGGTTCCAAGACAAAACAAAGAGAATCATCAGATATTCGAGGTTCTGAGGCTCTAGAAAGAGCACAAAAATACACCTCAGGACTCTGGGGTTCATAAGCTTCAAGGTAGGACACAAACGCACTTTGGGACTCTGGGAATCCGAAGTTCCAAGGTGGAACATAAAATAAGTCTGGGATTTCGAGACCTTGAAATTCTAAAATTGACCACAACAAAACATGAAGAACTTGGGTTTTTGGGGCTCCAAAATCCTGAGGCTTCAACAAGATAGAGCCTTAAGGCTTCGGGACTCCAGGGTTCCGAGGTCTTGAAGCGAACAAGGAAATGAGGGCCTTGTTACTTCGGGGTTCCAAAGTTCAGGGCTCCTGAACAAAACACAAAATAAAACAAGGAAAACAACTCGGAACTCAGGGGCTCTAGGGTTGGGGCAAAACAAGAGAAAGATCACCTCGGGACTTTGGGGTTTCAGGGCAATCAAAAGCAAAAACAAAACAAAACAAAACAAAGGAAGAAAGACAAACAAGAAACAACGAGGGGGACCAATATTTTGGAATTAAAGAAAATGATGGGGTAGGTATGCAAGGCATAACATGAAGTACAGATCTATGATTAGAGGATTTTTATACCCGAATGCTACCAAACTAGATACAATGTATGTTGTTTGCCTTGTAGCCAAATTTCAATAAGAACTCAAAGAATCTCATGATGTTGTAGTGAAGAGGATATTCAGATATTTGAAAGGAACACAAGATTTTGGATTGTGGTATCCTAGAGGATCAAAATTTACTTTGAAAGCTTATACTGATGCAGATTAGGGAGGAAGTGTTGATAAAAGAAAGAGCACTAGTGGTGGAGAATTTTTCCTTGGCATCTGATTAGTTGTATGGTTAAGTAACAAGTAAGATTCTATAACTTTAGATCAACCATAGAAGTTAAGTACATTGCAGTTGCTTCATGTTGCACTTAGGTACTTTGGATGAAACAAACATTGAAGGATGTTGGAGTGATGTTTGATGAACTGATCTCAATCATGTGTGATAATACAAGTGCAATCAATATCTCTAAGAACTCAATACTACATTCTAGAACAAAGCATATTTCTATTTGGTATCATTTCTTAAGGGAAAAAGTGCTGGACAGTGAAGTGAAACCTAAAAAATGTACCTACAAAAGAGAACGTTACAGATTTATTTACAAAGGCTTTGTGCAAAGATACTTTTGAGTATCTTCGACAGATGTTGGGGGTCATACCCCTTCCTAGTTTGAACTAAGTGTATTTAGTAGTGTATTAGTCTAGGGAACTTCATGTATATTTTAGTCTGGGCTAATGATTGGGGATTCCTCTTAGGGGGAGTTGCATGAGCCGAGTTGTTATTCACCTTTGTCTTTGATATCAAAGAGGGAGAGATATAGTCATTTTTTTAAGGGGGAGAAGTTTCTGGAGATGTTTGGAGAGTTTTTTCATTCATGAATGTTGCCATCAATGGGAAAGGGGGAGATTGTTGCAAGTGTGAAGATGTTTGATGTGTCAATATGGTTGTCATTGATTTTCATTGATGTCAACATACTGATTTTGTATTTCAGTTTTTGGTTTTTCTCCACATTCTTGATATGTTGGATATGTGTTGATGATTTGCTAGTATGTTGTTGGATGTTGCCTTGATATATCACTCATGTTTTGGAGGCCCAAAAGTTGTGTTTCAGATGTCTATGCAGTAATGATGTTTTTTGTCAGAGTTTGCAGAGCTTCGCATTGTCAATTCTATTATTGAGATATTAGATTTATGCTATTCATATGTTTATCTTTTCTATTTTGATTTGGCATGTGTTGGTGTACTCTGGAATTGTGGTTTTGGATATGATTATTTCGGGTTTAGTTGACCTTGGATGCTCTACTTTTTGCTCCAGTGAACATTTGGATAATGTGTTATTGCATCATGGTGTGGCCCACTTCTCATTCCTTTCCACCACGAGAATGCTTAGTGAAAACCTATTTTTGAATTGTGTTTCTTTATCTCTTTAGAAAAATTGAAATTTTTTATTTCAAAGATTAGTATAAATGAAGGATGATTGAATAGAGGAAAATATAGAAAGATATAGAAAAAATTGGATTGAAAAGAATATCTATCTCCTGTTGTTTTGTGTGAGGTTATGTTTGGTTGCGGATGATCAGTATGGTTGTGTGTTGATGCTATTTGGTATTGATTGTAGTGAGCCTAAGGTTTCTTCCAAAAATTCACTTGTGTGATTTAGTGGAGGATTGTTTCTTTCTTTCTACTTCTTCTAGGCAGTGAACCCTCTTTCTTTTTTTTGACAATTTTAGCGAGGCAGTGACCCCACCTGCAATGAGCCATCTTTGTAAAAATCACCTTAACCAATGCCACTCTGATGTAGGGACATCATGGTATGCACTTAGTCATTTATAGTTTTTGGGTTGTATTGGATGTGTTTGGGTCCAATTTGGTCATTTAAGAATATTTGGGGTCATTTTGATCCATTTTGGAATGTTCAATGACAAGTTGTCAAAAGTTGTCAAAAATGTGTAAATGTTGCAAAAGTTGTCATGGTAAAGTTGTTAAAAAGTTGCATTTTTCAGTTATGGGTAGTTGGTGATCACTTAGATAGTAGGGAATGGTTGTAAATGCATAAATATGTAATCCAAAATTTAATGCAGGGGTTGGAAAAAGGATTGAAGGAAAAAGACAATATTTTGGCACATGTTTACCTTGTTTCCTGTGTGAACAGTCTGAGTTTTCTTTTGTATAACCCTGTATAGATTAGTACAACCTAGAAATCAATTGAATAAGTTGGAGGATCATCTTATCTCCTTATTTCTTTTGGTTTTAGTAGATTCCATTTATTTTTGTGAAATTTATTGTAATTTTTGTATTGATAGGCATAAATCCTACATAGAGTTAACAATGAGCAAGAAAATGATGTAAATCGACCATCCATCATTGGAAATTCATGAAAAATAGTGGAGGGGTATGTGTTAATGTTTTGTACAATATATCAAAGTTATAGAGTCAATGGTGCTGATTTGTACGAGCTATGGTTTGACAATCAATAGGAAATAAGACATGACGATCTGAATAGGACAACAAATGAAGGGTTTGACCTAACAAACTCATGGTTTGGGTTGAGAGTTAAGATTTTACTACCAAAAGGTGTGTTATGAGATCTTGCAGGATCTTTTGCAAGTTATTTCAAACCAAAATTATGGTACATGACCCTTAGTCCATGAAAGGGTAGGTCTTTTTTATTTGTCAAGTGTTAGAATGTGGTACCCTTGCAAGGTTGTATTGTGAAGAACAAGAGATGAAGTTGTCCCCAGGAACTAGAATTCTAAAATAGGGTGGAAAACTTGATTTTGGTGTCACATTAAGTGTACTTAAAGAGTACTCAAACAAACCTAGTGTTGGAGGCCTAGGAGTGCAACCCTATACTTGAACCAATTGTATGAATTGAATATTGAAGAGCATTTATTCTAATTCATTTAGTCCTTCCTTTGCATCATGATTGGTATCAAAGAAAGGAAGATCATTCAGAGCTAATAAAATAATTCTAAAAAGTTGAGTGAAGACAATCTAAGATGCCTCCAAGGGTAAATGTTGAAAGAGCAATGGAAATGATAGCTAGAGAGATGTGAGACTCTCTTGCCTAAATAATGAGAGAAATCCTTTATGCAAGTATTATAACAGTGAAGATTAATCAGAGATGAGGAGTGGTCAAAAGAGATTTGAGTGATCAAGAAGGGGTGGATGAAAATAGCCTATGATAAGAAGAACCCAAGGAAGAGAGAGATGTTGAAGAGGAAAGGTTAGAAATATTGCTAAAGGCTATCAAGACCGAGGGTTCCAAGGTGAAGATGGAACTTACAATCTATGCAGGTAGTTTGAAAAGTGAGGATCTTCTTGATTGGATAGGAGAGCTAGAAAAGTATTTTGAATTTGAAGATGTACTCAAGGAACAAAAAGTTGGCTAGAATCAAATTGAAAGGCCATGCATCCCTTCAGTAGGATCATGTGTAAGAAGAAAGGAGGAAAAAAGGCAATGACAATATCACTGCTTAGGACAAGATGGTTTCCAAGTTGAAAGATAAATTTCTACCTAGTGACTATGCCACTCAATTGTATAGGAACCTACAAAACTTGAAGCAAAAAGAAATGGATGTCAAGGAATACAAAGAAGAGTTTTATAAACTGAGCATCAGATTAGGCCTTATAGAGGATGATTTTGACAAGGTTTATAGGTACCTTAATGGATTGAAACCTAGTTTACAAGATGAGTTGAGACTTACAAGCGTCAAGACTCAAGTGAATAATGTTACCAATAAGCCATGAAGGATGAAGAGAAGTTGAAAAGAAGACAAGAGTGACAAACAAGAGGTAGGGGAAGGACTTTTAGAGGAAGAGGAACCTTTGCTGGTAGATGAAAATCCCAAAAGTCTTACGGAGAGATAAGAAATTATCAAGAACAAACATTAGATTCAAGGGGTAGTTTTAGAGGAAGAAGATCCAATTTTAGAAGTAGATTTGGTAGTAGAGGAGGAACAAGTGGCTTCACTAGAAAGTGTTATAAATGTAATAAGTTTGTAGGTCATCAAGCATGACAATGCCTTGAATAAAAATCATCTACTTCTTTTAGGAGTGAAAGGAGAAATCAAGTAGCACATGGTGGAGATGCTGAAAGTGTAAAATATTCACCACAAATGAAAGAACCAAAAGTTGGAGAGTCTCTATTGATGAGGAGAATGTTGATCAAGGTTCCTATGGAGAGGGAGCCACCCTAAAGGAACTCACTCCTTAGGATCATATACAAATGTCAAGGCAAGTATTGCCAAGTGGTCATTGATTCAGGTAGTACAAATAATTTAGTGTTGTTGAAATGGTTGAAAAATTAAAATTAAAGAGGTTACCACATGCTGCACCTTATAAAGTTTCATGGTTAAACAAAGGACAACAAGTGTTAATGAATGAGATGTGTTGGGTTGAGTTCCAAATAGGTTGATATAAGGATAAGGTCTTGTGTGAAATCATTCCCATGGATGTGTGACATATGCTTCTTGGTAGACCATGGCAGTATGATAGAACTGCCAAGCATGATGGAAGGAAGAATGCTTATGTGATAAGAAAGATGAAGTCTCCTATACTCTCACACCTTTTAAGGATGAAGACAAAACTTAGCAAGTGGGCTCAAGTGTGATGTTGGTAGGTGAGAAGGAGTTCATAATACTATAGAAGAGGAGGACATGGGTTTTTCCATCATCACAAAGCCTAGGACTATTATGACAACAATTCAGATGGATGAGTTGCCTTTGGAGATCCAAGATTTGATACAAGATTATGCTGATATAGTGGTAGATGAACTCCCAAACACCTTGCCTCCTATAAGAGACACTAGTCATCATATTGATTTTATACCAAGGGCTAGTTTACCAAACAAGGTAGCCTACAAGATGGCTCCACAACAAAATGAAGAAATCATAAAAGAAGTGCAAGAATTACTTGACAAAGGGATAATTGGGGAGAGCCTTAGCCCATGTGTGGTATAAACTATTTAAATGGTACCCAGGAAAGGAGGTGAGTAGAGGATGTGTACTAATTATAGGTCCATAAATAAGATCACAATCAAATATAGGTTCCCACTTCCAAGAATAGAATATCTGATGTATTGTCTCAGTGGAGAAAGATACTTCTCAAAGATAGAGCTCAAGAGTGGTTATCAACAAATCAATTTGAATCAGACAAGGGGATGAGTGGAAGATAGCATTTAAAATAAATGAGGAGATCTATGAATGGTTTGTGATGCTATTTGGTCTATCAAATTCTCTTAGCACCTTCATGAGCCTCATGAATGAGATCCTTAAACCATTCATTGGTAAGTTTGTGGTTGTCTACCTTGATGATATCTTAGTTTTCAGTCCTACTAAAGAAGATCATTTGCATCATTTGAGTTTGGTTTTGAAAATATTACAAGAGGAAAGGCTACTAATCAATCTGAAAAGTGTGACTTGTTGAAGACTGAACAAATGTACCTTGGGTTTGTGGTCACAAAGGGGACATTGAAGATGGATCCAAGAAAGGTGGAAACAATCTTAAGTTGGCCTACATATAAATTAGTTTTTGAGGTATGAATCTTTCATGGGCTTGCAAGTTTTTATAGAAAATTTAGAAAAAATTTCAGTCATGTATGTGCACCTATGATTTATACTATCAAGGGGGATAAAAAGAAAAGGTTTATTTGGAGTGAGAAAGCTGATAAAAGTTTTGAATACCTAAAAAAGAGAGTAGAAGAATAGCCAATCTTAGCCTTACTTTATTTTAATAAGGTCTTTCAAATTGAATGTGATGCTAGTGGATATGTTATAGGGGTAGTATTGAGTCAAGCCAATAGTCCTATTGCATTTTGTAATGAAAGATTGAGTGATGCCAACAAGAAGTATTCCTCTTATGACCTAGAAATGTATGCCATGGCTTAAACCTTGAAGAAGTGGAGGCACTACCTTCTTCCCAAGGATTTCATAGTGTATACTGATAACCATGTCATCCAATACATCAATAGCCAAGAGAAACTTAACAAAAGGCACATCAAGTGGGTAGAATACCTTCAAAACTTCACCTTCACCATCAAACACAAGAAAGGATATTCCAATAAAGTGACTGGTGATTTAAGTAGGAGAGCACTTATGGCATAAGAGATTCAATTACCAAGTGTGGGGGTTGAATCATTCAAGGGTATGTATGATGTTGATGTTGATTTCAAGGAAGTTTATAAGTATTGTATGTATCCTAATAGTATTTCTAATTACAATTACTTTGATTACCTTATTCAAGATGGTTTTTTGTTAAAGGGAGCACCACTTTGTATGGCTAAGTGTTCAATGAGGGACAATCTAGTTAAGGAAAAGCATTGTGGAAGCTTGGCAGGTCATTATGGCCTTGATAAGACCCTAGAGCACCTAAGAAGACACTATTTTTGGCCTAGGTTGCAATTTGATGTAAGAAAGTTTGTGGAGAAGTGCACTATTTGTTAGAAGGAAAATGGAAATAGCACAAATGTAGGTTTATATCAACCTCTTACCATTCCACATAGGCCTTGGGAGTCCATTAGCATGTATTTTGTAATGGGGTTACTAAGAACACCTAGAGGTTATGACCCAGTCTATGTTGTGGTTGACCAATTCTCCAAGATGGCTCATTTTATCCCATACAAGAGCACCAATAATGCCTCTTATATTGTAGGTTTTTTCTTCAAAGAAGTAAGAATTCATGGTCTTCCTTTGATTACAGTTTCAGATGGGGATAATAAGTTCATTCGACACTTTTGAAGGACTTTGTAGAAGAAACTAGGCATTAACCTTAGTTTCAGTTCTGCCTATCATCCTCAAATTGATGGGTAGACTGAGGTGGTTAATAGGAGCCTAGGAAAAATCTTAAGATTCTTAACTAAAGAACATTATACTTAGTGGGATCTTGTCTTGCCTCAAGAAGAGATTTCCTACAAGGATTCAGTTAACATGAGTGTTGGGAAGAGTACTTATCAAATTGATTATGGAATGCAACCTAGAGGGGTCTTTGAATTGGGAGATATCAATGGAATGGAGAGACAAAGTGCTGAGGGAAATAAATTTGCTATTTATATGCATGAGATTCATCAACAAGTTAGAGAGAACCTACAAGAAAATGTCATATGTCAAAAGAAGAGAAGCTAAATTCAAGGTTGGGGATTTGGTTTCAACACATCTCACGAAAAAGAGGTTTCCCAAGAGTTAATACTCTAAGTTGTAGATGAAAAAGATAGGACCTTGCAAGGTGGTGCACAATATTACCAACAATTCATATGAGATTTAGTTACCCCAAGGTATTGGCATGTCCCTTATCTTTAATATTTTTGATTTGTACCCTTACAAAGGGCATGTTGATGTAGGAGTAGGTTCACACTCACCCTCAGATGTTGATTGGATCTAAGATCTTCAACCTAGCCGACCTTTGCAGTTGGAGTGTATCATTGATACCAAACAACTAAAGAAGATAAGGAACAAGACATATTTCCAGTATCTTGTTAAATGGAGGGGTCTTCCCATGGAGGATGCTACATGGATGACTGAATATGATATTCTTAGACATGGTTGTAGTGTTGCAAACCTTCACTCAAGTGGAACTTGAGTTCTTTTCTTCCTCTTGGGTGTATGATGCAGGGGCATCATGGTATGTACTTAATAATTTTTGGTTTTTGGGTTGTTTTGGATTTTTTTGGGTCCAATAGGGTCATTTAAGACCATTTGGGATCATTTTGATCCATTTTGGAATGTTTAATGAGAAGTTATCAAAAGTTGTCATGTCAAAGTTGTATTTTTGGTTATGGGTAGTTGGTGGTAAGTTAGATAGTAGGGAATGGTTGTAAATGCATAAATATGTATTCTAAACTTGAATGCAGGGGTTGGAAAAAGGATTGAAGGAAAAAAAAACATTTTATCTCATTTTTACCTTGTTTCCTATGTGAACAGTCTAAGTTTTCATTTGTACAATCCTATTTGAATTAGTATGGCCTCGAAATCAATTCAATAAGTTGGAGATAATATTACCTCCCTTTTGCTTTTGGTTTGAGCATATTTCATTAAGTTTTGTGAAAGTTATTGCAATTTTTGTATTAAGAAGCAAAAAGCCTAGCTAGGGTTAATAGTGAGCAAGAAAATGATGCAACACGATCCTCCACTACTAGAAATTCATGAAAACTGGTAGAGGGGTCTGTGTTGATGCTCTCTAGGGGTAAACACACAAAACTGTGTCACGTTTCAGGCCAACTTATCAGCACAAGTGAATTTAAGTAATTATAACTAAAAAATAATTTTAGTCAAACATACGATCTTGTAAAGCGGAAAAAATCGAACCCTAGTTGTTCTCCCCTCCCCAACTCCAAGGAGAGAGAAGGGAGAGTCACTAGGGTTGATGGTTTTCACTTAGGAGAGACTTTACATTCAAAAGAGGGGTTGAAACCCACAAGATCCAATCCCACGCAATTCAAGATTGGATTCTAAATGAGTTTCAAGGGTTAAGACATCAAGGATACCCTCTTTTGTAAAGAATGTAGATAAAAAGATTGAACTAGGAATGCATGTAAAGTAGGAAAGATTCGCTTATAAACAGAGATAGGGATATGGGATGAAGCTGCGGACCTAGAATTAGCAGTAAAATGTCAAGACGGTGCTGTTCTGCAAATTTCAGTGAAAGTTGACTGGACGATGGCGCCCGGCGTGCACACGGTCCTCCGAAAAATTTGCAAAACGAAGGGGGATCTGTTCGTCTCTGCACAAGGATTCCAGATCTTCAATTACAGCTACGTACCTACAACCTACACACAGAAAAGAGAGGACGATCGGGGGGTTAGGGATGAGGGGTTTGCCTTTAGGTCAAACCCGGTTTTGGAATTAACCAAGAAATGAGAATGTTGTAAATGTAAATGTTTGTAATGTAAACAAGTACTGATATCTTGTTGTAAGAATGTTTGTATTCTTACATGCGAAGGTGTAATGTATGTAGTATGTTGTATGTTGTATGTGATCTCCTCTTCAATGGTTGAATCCTTGTCTTGAATGCAACACTTAGCCTTGAATGGAGACTTAGAATGCTCAATTGCTTGAAGGAATGCTTGAATGCTTGAATGCTTGAATGTTTCAATATCGCTTCCGCGTCTTGCTCACATATGTTTTTTCTTTCTTACCTCCTCAAATGGGAGGGGAAATGTAGTTTATATACTTGTCATTTAGGGCTGATAGACTAATTTTCCTGACCTTAGGTCGACCAGGAAACATTATTTCCTGAATTGCAAACTTAAAGACCCGATGCCTAAAAGAGACCGGGCCCAAAATAGGGCCAGGGACCAGGGCGCTGGGCGCCATGGTCCTGGGGGACTAGGGCACTGGGTGCCCTAGTCCTGAAGGACCAAGGTGCTGGGCGACATGGTCCCACCTCCCGGGACAGCAGGGTGCAAGGAGGGATCAGGCCAGGGTGCAGAAAAATGCAGTTTTTGGTGTTATAAACATGTTTCGGGGTCTCCATTCAGGTTCAACGTTGCGCTACCATCGTGAAGACCCAAATGCAGTCGAAATTGCAAGTGTCACAATTTTAGGACGCTACATTTAGCCCCCACTTTAGCGGGAGTATAAGTGTACGCTCATACTTCTGGTAAAGTACAAGGAAACAACATTGAAAAACTTTCACCACGTCAAGGAGGAAAGATACACCAAGCCCCCAGTGGACTAAGGATCTTACGACTTCGATTGACAAAGTAAAAGGGAAGATCATGAGGGAGAACCATGACTGTCAGTAGTAAGGTTCCCTCACTATGAGTCATGCAAGAAAGATATCAAAAATTTTCAAGGCAAAGCTAAATTTGTCAAGAAATTTTCAAGTATCTTGAAAAGATATCAATGAGATGTATGCCCCCCTACGTTAAAGCGATCGCACAGACCTCACCGGGGGTGATTGCTTTAAGGTAGTGATACATATAAGAAATGAGAAAGGAGCACGTTATCACAAGGATTTAGCCCCCAAGTGTGAGATAAGCCCAAGGATAATAGACACAAAACACAAAGCACAAGGTGACTTCGCTTTCCTCGGGGTCAGTATGCTGTATGATAATTCATGTATATCATATGTATGTATGCATAATTGTTCTTCATTCCCCAATCAAGGAAGGTCACCTAGAAGAAGGGAACACATGTGTCTTTTGAGTCAACATGAGAGAGACCAAAAGAGATCTCAATGTTTTGCATCGTCCTCAAGTAGACAACACTAAGGACAACAAATAGAAGAATGATAATAACACATAGAAGAAGTAACAAAAGAGATCAAGAGAGGAGGAGAGAGTTTTCTATGCTAATGAAACTAGTCTAGCACGTCATCTACCCCCCGATCTTGCTGATCAATATTTCGGGAAGGCAGGAAACACGCTAGAGGAGGAACATCCAACATAGTAGATGGAGCTATCACAAGATCCAAACAAGGGCTATGTTCATGTTCCGAGCCACGTTGTTCTTGTCTAGCAGCTAGGATAAGTGCTTTAGAAAATTCGTTAGATAAATGGTTATCAACATCAACATATTCATATTCACTATCAGAATGAACAGGAGTAACATTTTCATCATGAATAACATTTTCATCTATATCATCATCAAGATTTATAAAAATAGGATATTTAACTCGCACAGGATTAAGACCACCATGCATCTTATGTTTAGGAGATTTCGGCTCAATCATCGGCTGACGAGAAAATGGAATAATATTAGTTGAAGGTGTTTTTGGGGATTGCAAAGTTTGAGAAGTAGCTGCCTGAGCTCTAAGATGACGCTTTTGCCGGCGTTCACGTGCAGAACGATTCCATCTAGTCTTAGTAGGAAGTTGAGGAGATTGAGGAGGAGGAATGTTCTCATCCTTAGCACTTGGGTGTTTAGGTTGTGGTCTCTTAGGTTGAATAATAGGAGAAGAGGAAGGTCTCTTCTCTCCATAAGAGGAAGGAGGAGGAACTGCTCCATATAAGGGAGGAATATTTGGTTTAGGAAGGAGACCAAGTCCATCATGACGAGGAGGTATAGGTCTACTTTTAGGAAGTTTATTAGATATAGGCATAATCACATTCATAGGAATGGGTTGGGAATCTTCTTGAGGAAAGACATTAGTTTTATCTTTCAAAGGAAGAACTTCCTTCTCAAGAACGATAGGAATGTCAAGTTTGGGTGTTCTAGGTTCACTTAGAGATAGGATCATATCTTTTTTCCACTTTTGATAAGATTTGAAAAGATGATCACTTCGCGGAGGAAGAGATTGGAATTGTTTAGGCCAAAAGTAATCAATAGGAATTCTAGAAGTTCTTTCAGCTGGTTTAAAGAGACTATGATTGACAGTAACAACTTCACCATTATTGGGAAATTTCAAACACTTGTGAATAGGAGAAGCAATAGCTTTCATGGAAGATAGCCAAGGATAGCCTAGCTTCACACGAAATTGTTCGGATGATGGAATAATAGCAAAGTCCACATCAAGGGATTTGTTATGGACCTCAATAGGTAATGTAATAGAACCAATTGCAGGAGAAGAAAATGCATCAAATACAACCACATTTGTTTCATCATAGATCACTTGATTAAATTGCAAAGTAAAAAGAAATTATTCAGTAATGATATTAACCATACAAAAAGGATCAATAAGCACTCCACGACAAGGTGTATTCTTGACTTTTGCAACTATATATAAAGGACCATCAGGTGCCCTGATAGTTTCACTGGAATCAAATGTGATGGAAGGTTCTTTAGGGATTTTCTGCTGTTCCACAAAGTTAATCACATTCGGAGTCATAGACACAAGATCATCAGGTGAGACAGGGGAATCAGTAGTATCAATCGCATTAGAGGTATGAGAAGGTAATGGATCAGTAAAAATCTGAAGATTTTGGTTAGGAGGAGCTACAGATGTGTTGCCTTTATCATTCACACCAGAAACAGAGATAGTATTATTATCAATCAAATCTTGAATTTTACGCTTTAAAGCAAAACATTTTTCAGTATCATGCCCAGGATGATGATGAAATTGACAAAAAGATTTGTTATCAAAATAGGGTGAATTAATCTTTGCAGGATCTATTTGCCTTGTAGGAGGAAGAGTAAGCACATTTTGTTCCAATAACTTATTCATAATACTATGCAATGATTCATTCAAAGGAGTAAACTTTCTTTCTTTCTTGAAAAACTTAGAAATAGGAGGCACACCTGATGCCACATTCACATTGTTGTTGATGATGTTTTCATTGAATTTAATGGACTTTCTGTTCGGTTTAAACTTCCCAAATGGTTGTTGACTACTATCACCCTTATCACTCGGAGCCATAGGATTTGCTTGTTCCATTTGACTCACAGTCAGTTGATAATGGTGAAGAGTTGCGCACAACTATTGGAAAGAAGTAAACTTAGAAAATAGAAGTTTTTCTCTAATATCTTTTTGTAAATTAGAAATAAAGATTCTTTGAATATCATTATCAGGTACTGGAAAAGAAATTTGAGCATACAAATGCTTATATCTACCAATGAAATCAGTCACTTTTTCTTTAACACCTTGTTTTTAATGCATTAAATCAATCAAAGTAACCTTAGGACATATATTGTTTTGAAATTGTTGAATAAAACCATTTGCAAGTTGTTTGAAAGAAGTAATAGAATAGGAAGGCAACGAGCAATACCATTGTAGGGCTTTATCTCTTAATGTTCTAGTAAACAGTTTTGCAAGCAACCTTTGGTCATAAGCAAAATCAATACATATTGTTTGAAAGGTCTTAACATGTGTTAGAGGATCACCCTTACCATTATAAAGCTCCAAATACGGAATTTAAACATGTTTAGGGGGGATAGCTCGAACAATGTCAAGAGAAAGTGGGCTCGCAACATCAAATGTGGGCACACTAAACTTAGATTGATTCATAGAGGCAATTTGTTGCTGTAAAGAAGAGACAGTTTAGCACCCGCCTTGGCGCATTTTGCATTTTGCATTACATTTCCCCTTTAGCACTTAATTAATTAAATTAATTAGGTCTATGGTTCTATTTCATCATCTTCCATATCATAAAGTTGGGCCCTTTTCATTAAAGTGTGCCCCTTTCATTTTATTCTTCTAATACATCATTTAATCAAAAACCCTAATTAGGTCCTATTTTGAACTTGGGGGCTTGATTTCGGGGGTCAAAACATCTCGAAATCAGCTGTAACTTTAGGATTCTCTCTAAAATCATCATATCCGACGGCCCTGAAAATTTGGTGAAAAGTTGTCAGGACCATGGCGCCCGGCGTGCACATGGTCCCGGATATTTTTCCCGAAATTTTAGGAGCACGATCCAATCATAAAATAAAGCTTAACCCCAAGAAATTGGCGGGAGATTCAATCTCTAAGTCGGCCTAGAGTTGAAATTAAGACCTAGGGTTTCATATATCAGAGCTCTCTTTCTTCATTAGAAGGGATCAGAACTTTGGTTTCAAGGACCTTCTATGCAGCGAAAGAGAAGATCTTTGAAGACTTCAACAACATTGAACATCCATCCATCAAGCATCTATCAATTTCATTCATCCATTTAGGGCTTTGAAGGCATTGAAGAACAATAAGGGATCACCGACTGAAGATTGGCTTGTACCCCTCCCTTGGGGTTGGGTATGATTTCATGTTGTTTTCATGTCTTTGCATAAGCTTCATCATATCATTTGTATTCATGCTTTAGATCACTTTTCATCTTGATTTGGAGCACTTACATTATCATGTACAAGCAATTAGGGTTTACTTTCTAGGTTGCTCTAGTTTGCTTACTTGCATTTTAGGATCTTGCACACACACAAGGTCTGCACACACTACTTTTACAATACAACTTGGCTATTCGTGGAGGTGGAAACCACCAAAGCGGGGGTTTGACTAAGGCAAAACCCTATATAGCCGCCCACCATACCTTTTCAGATATAAGTGCAGGTTTCGGGATTCGGATGACGCCGCAAGTTGCAGATTCGATGGAAGCGGACTAAGATAGAACAACACACCAAATTTCAGAGCAAAAGACCAGGACAGGGGCGTGGGGCACCCTGGTCCTGCTAGGACAGGGGCGTGGGGCGCCCTGGTTCTGCTAGGACAGGGGCGCTGGGCGCCCTGGTCCTTCTATCAGACAACAAGTTTCAGACAGCTTTTCAGGTTGCAGAACAACAGTTTCAGGAGCAGTTTCAGGGGCAGTATCAGGACAGTGGTACCCGTGCCCCCGTCCCGAACATTTTCACTCAGATTTTAACTCCGGGTATGCATTTGCATTCTTGTCTTGTCCTTGTGTTTACAACTTTCCATTGTTTAATATTTTAATTACTTTTTATAATTATATTTTATTTTTATTGAAAGTAGGTCATCAACACTAAAATATAATGTTGATTATCTTGTCAAGGAAAAATACTTAAATTTATTTAAAAAATTTGAAAAAAATATGATGTAGTAGAGAAAAGAATCTATGTCAAGATGATATAATTCTTTTCTAATTTGGATAAATAATTAAGAAAAAAGGTGACAGGAATTGGAAAGAGTTATATTCAACACACATAACTTTTCAAATTCATTGAAAAATATATATTTATAAAAAATAGTAAAAAATATATCCATGCACTAAAGTTTAAAGTTATCAATATACACAAAAAAATTGAAGAAAAAAAGGTAAAATTTGCTAAATAAAGTGTGGTGACTAGTGTAACTTCAATTTCAGCATTTTATTAACAACTAAATTATAGTGTTTACTCTATAAAAAACTACATTCAAATAATTTTTTAAATTTTTGTTAAAATTACAAACATAAAATAGATAAAAGAATATAAATTTTATTAGTTTACATCATTTCAAAATTTCAAATATATATTTCACTTTCTATTGATTTAATTTAAAAAGTTGAAACAACATTGACCATTTCCATTATAAAAGTGTGACACAACTTAGTACTTTTACCTCTAGAATATCTCAAAGTTGCAAAGTCATTGGTGTTGATATGTATGAGTTATGCATTAAGAGTCAATATTTTACTACCAAAAGGTGCATTATGAGATCTTATAGGTCCTTTTACAAGCTATTTAAAACCAAACTTATGGTACATGTGTTACTACTTATCAAATTGCCATTAGTTTTTATATTCAAAGTCATACTATATACTCTAGTCGGTTAACACTATCGAATCATGCAGTTGGTATACACAGAGAAGTCGGTATGCACAGTCTAGTCGGTTACAGAGGAAAGCAGTCACAGAACGCAGTATACACCGAGCTATCTACCGAGTATCTTTTTATGTCTACCGAGCAACAAAGATGACACACCGAGTTGATATACACCAAGTGAAACGTGTTACCAGATTCATTGAACCTGGACATGCATATGAAAACATGTTACAAGATCGAGGCACATCTAACCGCTATCACATTGGAAATTGCACCAGAAGATTGTGTATGATTTCGAGATCAATCTAACCAATGAAATATTTTGTATAGTTATTCATTCAAGGAATTGTGTTTGTAAGATCGAAACAATAAATTGGATCACTGTCTTAAGAGATCTATTTATATAGCATGAGTTAAGGGTGTGTACATGAGTGTAAGAAGACTGCTACATAGACACAGAGGTCACCGAGAAGATTTTCAGAGAACAAACGAAGAACAGACTAAATGGAAGGGTTTACCGAGTTACTATATGGGTTACTGAGGTATGCTATAAGCAAGGTAATCTATTCTAAGCACATAGAATCTGCTATAACATTTCAGATGTAAAGTTGCAGATATTTGTAATGATTTTATTGTAATATTGTGAAGTAGAAAGAGAAACCTTTAACAAGGTAAAAGACTCTAATCAAGTCTATAAATTATAAAGCCTCTAACCAGGTGCAACATTTAGATTAAGTGTTGTAAAATCCTTTAGCAAGGTAGATCTAATAGATCTTGTTACTCCTAACAGGGTAAGCTATCAGAAATAGCTAATATGTAGCTCTAACCAAGCACTCTTTGTAGTGAAGTTGTGGGTGCCATCCCCACCGTAGTTTTTCTCTCTAACCAAGAGTTTTTGCGTAACCAAAATATATGTGTTATGGAGTGAATCATGTATGATTGTTATTTATTTGTTTTAACTTTATTTTATGTTACTGCACTATTCTCTTTATGCATAACAGTAAAGTTATTATTCAAGAAAAGTTTTGGAGTACTGATTCACCCCTCCCCTCTCAGTACATTAGCTTTCCATATTGGGCCTAACAATTGGTATCAAAGCTCGAATCTTGGAAAAGGGTTTAACTATCTAAAGAGAAAGATCTTATCAATGGAAGGCTACAAACAATCTCGGAGGATTGTGTATCTGCAAGAAGAGATGGATCATGCTAATCAAGTGATTGCAGACATGCAGAGGCAAATGCAAAAATCTCTGAAAGTAAGAAGAAGATCATCTGATGATTTGCAGGATTCTCAAGAATTAGTGGAACAAATTGAGACATCATCTGAGAACAGTATATCTAAAGAGACCGAAGAAATGATTGGAGTATTGAAAGAAAAGAACAAAGCACTGGCTGATCAACTAAAAGCAATGAAAAGAGAACATGAACATTTCAGCAGACAAATGACTGAAAATCTAGATGCATTAAGGACAACTAAGGATAAATCAAGAGATCTAGAAAGAGAGAAACAACATCTTGAAGTCTTAGTATCTGATAAAAATGATGAAATAATAAGGTTGACTGTGATTCAACAAAATATGATAGATCAACTAGGTTATGCACATCATGAAGCAATTCTGAAGAATGATGAAAATCAAGCATTGAAACTAGAAGTATCAAGGTTGACCGATGAACTTGAAACAGAGAAGAAATCTAGAGAAACATTGAAGAAGAGTTATGAAGCATCAAAGATGTTGGATGAGCAACTGAATACAAGAAGACCCAACAAAGATGCAGGACTCGGTTATAAAGGAAAAGACTTTACCAAGAAAGGAATTCATACTATCGAGAGAGGAGAATCATCAAAGCAAGCTGAAAATAGGAATAACATCAAAAGAAAGAAGCCTATTTGCTACTACTGTGGAAATCAAGGTCATACTGTCAACATATGCCAAATTAGAAAAGGTAAGCAACCGAATATCACTAAGTCCAATGGTTATTGTTACAATTGCAATAAATATGGTCACACATCTAACCAATGTAGGACAAAGTCTGTTAACAATTATCAGAAGGCAAAATTCAAAGGGTTTTGTAGAAACTACAATAGATATGGACATAGTACTGAGAAGTATTGGTTTAAGCAAAAGAACTACATGTGGTCTGCACACTGAGAAAACACTAGAGGTTACCGAACTCACACAGATCCTTACCGACAATATGCAGCAGTACCATGGGCTTACAATACAATGATATGGTGTGAATGTTGTGGAAGATATGGACATATTAGTGCTAACTATTTTATAAGGTTTGGAATGAACAACCGAAGATCATGGAGAAATCTTGGCATGACATGTTTTCATTGTCACAAAGTTGGACACTTGGCTGGAGATTGCAGAGATCAACCTAGAAAAGACACTGAAGAAATAAAAGGCAAATTACAGATGATTTGGAAAAAGAAGGAAGTTGTGTCAAATGAAGAAAGCACCTTACTTACCGAGTTAGGTGCACCTATTCCAAATTAATCGATAAAGGTATTAAGGGACTGCATTCTTTGAAGGTTAAAATCATAATAGTTCCTATTCTATTATGCACTAAAATCAAAATCTGCATAGTTAAGATGCATTAGTAAGTTTGAAGTTCTATCAAAGTCTTTGAAGCACTTTACAGGAAACCTGTCAATTCGGTGAATACAGGAAGCCTGTCAAGTTGGTAAATGAAGGAAATTTGGTTACTCGGTTAAAACAAAAAAAGAGAGTAAATTGGTTAAAGGTGAACCGAGTGCATTTAATGTTTTTGACCTAACCCACACGGAGCTCGATAAGGTATTTTGTGTACTTAAAAGCATTTTCGCGGTCATTTACACTTACCAAGTTTTTGAAAGAGCAGAGCAGAGTGATTCCAAGGCAATCAAACCTCATTCAAAGCGAATTCAAAGTATTTACATCAAATCTCATCACACTGTTAAGCTAGCTTATTGATCTTATCAAATTGTTATTATCTACTAAGTGTGAAGCATCTGTCGTTTGAAATTGTGAAACCCTAAGGACTCTTTACTAGTTTTATACTTGAAATCTCAAATGGCACCCAAGATCCAAGATCCCATTGTTGTTAAGAATGTAGAGAAGCCGTCACTGAAATATTCTTTGACTCCTAAAGTCGCCTTCGAACCGGATGACAAAACCGCTTTCTCACTCATCCCGGATCGAGTCTTGTTAGTCGAAGATGTGAGATTCTTCACCAAATGCTGTGTTGAAGAACTCGGTCATGTTGAAATAAGAGACACCTATGATGAACTATGTATCAATGGTGTATTAAACAACAAGTATGAACACATCAGAATCAAAGGATTGACTGAAGCCCTAACCTATCCTCATGTGTTCAAGCCCCAATGGGTCAAGTTTGTTTTGAGCAGAGTTCACGATGATTTCATGTGGCTAGAAGAGCAACCATTTAAAATCACCAAGGAAATCATTCATGTGATCACCGGTTATCCTATCTATGATCATGCACAAGCTCAAAAGATGATATCATAGAAGGAATTGATCAGTTTAACTGGAGTAGAATCTGATTACAGAGGACTAAAATTGAACAATGTCACTGATGTAGAACTTAAGTTTGCTATTAGAGTAATTGGTTACTATTTCTTCCAATCAGCAAGGGAAAACAATGTACCTTGTGTAGCAGTTGACTTAGCTTATAAAATTGTGAAAAAGGGAATGAAAGTTGATTTATGTGAAGTGTTATTGAAGAACATATTTGAGAATCTGAACACAATAAGGAAGCTGAAGAAGAACAACTCGGCAAATACTCTAAAGTTTGGTTCATTTCTTCTATGCATTTTTTTCTACTTTGAAAAATTCTTTGCATCAGTAGGTAAAGTAGTTTGGGAGCTACACCGTCCAATCACCCATTAGATTAATGACTTTATCAAGAAGCTAGGTGATAATTTCAATGACATAAAGGATGATTATTTCAGTAAATTTCAAGAGAAGATGCACAACAGGTACCGAATTCCACCCCAACTAGTGGGGAAGTATACAAATGATATATGCTTTGAGGTAGACACTGACTACTGTTATGTGAATTCTGTGGAACCAAGAACTCAATATTTGCCACCTATGGGTTATGAGATTGACTTTGACATCACACAAAAAAAAATTGATGCATTTTTTACATTACCAAGGCATGCTACCGAGCTGAGGTATGGAACCTATGAAGAAGTGAAGGGAAAAGTAAAAATGAGCATTGTAGTACCCAAAGCTACAAGGAAAGCAACAAAGATGATAAAGGTTTTAACGGAGAAATTTGGAGAAGATTCTTCCTCCACACATATCAAAGGCACTCTTGCCATCACCGAAGAGGAATCAGAAGCTCAAGAGGCAGCTATAGCATTGAGCACTGAATTGCCTAAGGGTAAAGTGTTAAAAAGAAAGAAATAGGACACTTCAAAGGCCCTACCGACTCCTCCAACAAAGAGACCTAACACTAGAGCATCGGCTGCATCACCAAGTAAGAAATAAAGAGTGTTACTACTCCCAAGGTAACCAAGACCTACAAGAAATCTACTCGAAGACTCATTTTGGCAAAAGAGTCTAGTGATATAGAATCTAAAGATGCAAACAGATTCCAGATTGTCAAGAGCAAGAAGGTAAATATACATAGTGTTGAAAACTTTTGTGCCAATCTGAAAGAATATGGCGGATTTGGTTCCTTTAGATATGTCAAGTATGAAACTAGAAATAATGATGAGAAGAGACAAATTGAAGAAGCTGTCATTTGCACACTTCTAAAGTTCCGGTTAGCTTCATTGGAACTAGTAAAGTCACTTCCAAATGAACTTTACTTGCATATTTATAATAGGTGGAAGTATGCAATGGACTTAGAGAAACAAATCAGAGAAAGAAGTGAAGTCCATCTATTTCTTGATATGTCTGTAGCAGAAATAAAGGAACATTTGACAACCTATAATTCAAAATTTCTTGTCAAATAGAGAGCCTTAAAATTGATGAATGGGCTATATATTGACGTAGAAAATGAGACAAAAGCAAAATGGTAGGAAATCTTCAAAATAAAGGATGCCGGTGAACAATCTACAGTTGAAATCATTGATGTCACCGAGCACGATCCTGATGCTACCAAACAAGACCCGACTGACACTATTCAAATAGATGAAGATGTCATGGATACTGAGGAACCAGAGCAGGAAATGATAGAAGACACTACTTATGCAAAACTTGTATCTAGTGAATCCGTATTAGAACAAGTTCAGCCTTATCCACTGATCACTCAACCTGTTTTTACCGAAGCTCCTTAGGATACATCACAAGGCACCGAAGGTCACAAGTCTACAATAGGAGAAGATACTACTCTAGAACAGACCTCTCAAGCACTAAAAATGTAGCAGCTGAGATACCCAGTACTGAGACACCAAAAGATACCACAGCGGCTACAAGAACCGACCAAAGTGTTGCCTCTATCGAGCAACCTACCGAGGGTCAGCAAGCCTCTCAAGCTATTGTCTTGGTCCAACCGACCAAAGGTAAAGAGAAGAAAGTGAAAAAGCATAGTTTCAAAGTTGATTTATCTAAACCAATAGTGTTCCCAATGTGGATATATCAAAATTAAAGGGGTAAGCACTCATTGAATTTGGTGAACTATGCAAAGCAAAGGCTGAACAAGAAAAATAGATGGCCATATAAAAGAAGAATAAAGTACTTCAGAAGGTGAAGACACTGCTATCGGATATGCTACCTACAACTACAGTGTCAAACGATGCACCCATCCACATTCAACTGGATGAACTCCTTAATCAAATAGAAACATCCAGAGTTGATGCATCTGAGTATTTGAACAAGCTAGAAGACAAGGAGCTTACTGCAAAAATGATAGAAGAGGTACAAAAAGCTCTAGCTATTGGCAAAGTCAAACTTGTCAAATTCATTGCTGAGTTGTCCCCTCAACTCAAGCACATTCTTTATTTATTTCAGAAACTCTGTACATTTTCTATATTCATTAAAGACATTAAGAATAAAATTGATGCAATTGAGAAAGAGATCACTGATCTCTCAAATAAGTTGACCCCAGAGCCCAATTCAGTTCAAAATTTTTATACCAAGCTTCAACAGCTCATGGCTCAACAATTAGAACTAAGAAATGAAGAACATAAGATCAGGATGGATATAATGACACTCCAGACATTATTCCTTCCTCATCTTTCATCAGTTCAAGAATAGATTAATCGAGCCACACACCTATCTACTACACAAGAGGGAAGCACTCTTGATGGCTTAATATCACTATTGGCTGATATTCAAGCACAAAATTCTTTAATGGAAAGTGTAAAAGATGTACTCTCTATCGCTCTCACCGACGCCCAAAAAAGGTACAAATCCATTTTTGACCAGTTACCACCCTCGGATGGAAATTAAGTTTTTGATGTATGTCAAAAAGGGGGAGTGATACGATATATTTGGGGAGTGATACAATTTTGGTGATACAGTTTTGATATAGTATTTAGAGTATTGTATACAAGGGGAGTATACCGAGCAGAGTATGCAGAGTATCCAAGGACAGTAAGCAGAGCACACAAGCACATAACCAAGCATGCAAAATCAGAGTTATGTACAGTATAATGATAAGGGGAGTATATTTGAATATACTATTTCATTGACTATTGTATATACTATCAAGTATAGTCATTTTGCAAAGTATATAGATTTTTGAGTTATGACTTTGAAAGTAGTTTTTGTCAAACATCTCAACTAATGTCAAAAGGGGAGATTTTTACTACTTATAAAATTGCCATTAGTTCTTATATTCAAAGTCATACTATATACTCTAGTTGGTTAACACTACCGAATCATGCAGTTGGTATACACAGAGAAGTCGGTATGCACAGTCTAGTCGGTTACAGAGGAAAGCAGTCACAGAACGCAGTATACACCGAGCTGTCTACCGAGTATCTTTTTATGTCTACTGAGCAGCAAAGATGACACACCGAGTTGATATACATCAAGTGAAACATGTTACCAGATTCATTGAACCTGGACATGCATATGAAAACATGTTACAAGATCAAGGCACATCTAACCGCTATCACATTGGAAATTGCACCAGAAGATTGTGTATGATTTCGAGATCAATCTAACCAATGAAATATTTTGTATAGTTATTCATTCGAGGAATCATATTTGTAAGATCGAAGCAATAAATTGGATCATCGTCTTAAGAGATCTATTTATACAACATGAGTTAAGGGTGTGTACATGAGTGTAAGAAGACTGTTATAGAGACACAGAGGTCACCGAGAAGGTTTTCAGAGAATAGTCGAAGAACAGAGTAAACATAAGGGTTTACCAAGTTACTATATGGGTTATCGAGGTATGCTATAAGCAAGGTAATCTATTTTGAGCACATAGAATCTACTATAACATTTCAGATGTAAAGTTGCAGATATTTGTAATGATTTTATTGTAATATTGTGAAGTAGAAAGAGAAACCTTTAACAAGGTAAAAGACTCTAATCAAGTCTATAAATTGTAAAGCCTCTAACCAGGTGCAACATTTAGATTAAGTGTTGTAAAATCCTTTAGCAAGGTAGATCTAACAGATCTTGTTACTCCTAACAGGGTAAGCTATCAGAAATAGCTAATATGTAGCTCTAACCGAGCACTCTTTATTATTGCAGTAATGAAGTTGTGGGTGCCATCCCCATCGCAATTTTTCTCTCTAACCAAGAGTTTCTGTGTAACCAAAATATATGTGTTATGGAGTGAATCATGTATGATTGTTATCTATTTGTTTTAACTTTATTTTATGTTACTACACTATTCTGTTTATGCATAACAGTAAAGTTATTATTCAAGAAAAGTTTTGGAGTACTGATTCACCCCTCCCCTCTCAGTACATTAGTTTTCCATATTGGGCCTAACAACATGACCCTTAGTCCATGAACGGGAAGATCTTTTTTATTTTTCAAGTGTTGGAATGTGGTATCCTTGTAGGGTTGTATTGCAAAGAACAAGAGATAAAGTTATCCTTGGGAACTAGAATTATAATATAGGGTGGAAAACTTGATTTTGGTGTCACATGTAAGTGTACTTAAAGAGTACTGAAACATACCTAGTGTTGGAGGTCTAGGAGTGTAGCCCTAGACTTGCATCTATTGTATGAATTGAATATTGAAGAGAATTTATTATAATTGGTTTAGTCCTTCCTCTACATCACACCCTAACATGTGTTTTCATATTGAGAACTAATATTCTTCATGGTTTTTCCCTTCTTGGGTTTTCCATGTCATATTTGGTGTTTCATGTGTATGATCTTTCAAGTTTATATCTACTCATGGTTAAGTAATCAAAGATTAGTTTACTGAATTTGTTTCTGTGGGAAAGGTAAAATAAAATTTTAATGTACAATTGATTCACCCCCCACTCTCAGTTGTCAGGGATATTCAACAATGCTAGGGGGGGTTTTTGCAATGTGCACGTGCTTGGTCTCCTTGTGTTGTGCAACATAGTGCTCAGGTTTGCAACATGTCTTAATTGCCTCTCATGGATTCATCAAATCTCATAGTTTTACTAGGCATTAATTGGTTGAACTTTTGGTGCAACAACAACCGTGTCTCTAACATTCATATCTTTTGTGACTTTCAATCTTTCCATCTCAGGTACTCATGCATTTCTATGCTATAGATAAAGGCACATTTTCTATGAGGGTATTGTTTGACCATGTTTATGATTTTTCTCCACTTTTTAGATTTGGTTGGTGATTAACCTGTTGGCATTAAAATATAAAGGAGATTATTGGCATTTCAATAAGGATATTGAGAAGGTTGTTGGAGATTGTTGATATAACTAAAGAAGGATGATTACTATCTTAATAATATTATTTTGTCATTGATGTCAAGAAATTGATTTACTGATTCAATATGATGTTGCCATATCTTGAGAAGTATGTGTTGATGAGTATTAGGAGGCTGGTAAGTGACACAGAAAGAATGTGATAATAAAGGGGAGATATAAGTTATTTAATGGGCAACTATTACCAAGTTAGACAATGATGAGATCATGTTGTTTTGATTGTTTTGATATCCTACACATGTTGTTGATTATAAGTTTAATACTGTATTATGTCACCAAGCAAGGAACCTAGTTGGTAAACCCTAAGGTACCTAGTTGGTAAACCCTAAGGTTATCGATATCGGTTAACGAAGGCAAAATTTCTACCGAACGAAGTTCAGTATTAACCGAGTAACAACCGAGTTATAATAAATCACATTGGATGGATAAAAACATTATTTAATGAAGGATACTGATGAGCTGGAGATGAATAAATGATCGGTTTGTCGCGTAAGAAGTTTGTTAAGAATCTACAACAATGAAAATATAGGAGGAAGATCTACAACACAGATGGAACTGCAATTACTTAGCACAAGTTCCTAGGAAGGAATGCAAGTTCCAAGGTGAGGTAAAATGTTTTCAGAATGAAGGATACATTGAACCTAGTCAAGTTTGATGATCTAATGGCTAAGATTGATCATGGGAAATGTGATCAAGGAGATTAAGCGGTCAGAAATTGTTTATAAATAAGGAATTGTTGATAAACACTACATGGAAAATGTATGCATAGTGATGCTACAAGATTGTTTACCGAGCTCGGAAGCTTGAAGATTTGATTGAAGAACAGATCGAGAAGCCCAACAAGCCTATCAAGGGATTAGGTAAGTCTTATGACAAGATTGTTTTGAGCAAATAAGAATCTTCTTTAGCATTTTAGATGTGAAGTTACAGATATATTTTATTACTGTTGTTTATTTTGTAAGTGACAGGAAATTTCTTAACCGAGTGGACCTAACAGTCTTATTTGTAAACCCTCTAGCAAGGTAACATTCTAAATGAGTGTTTGAAATCCTTTGACAAGGCCACTTCTAACAAAGTGCAAGACTTTAACAAGTCTGAGGGAAATCCCTTAACCGGGTCACATCTACCAATGTGTTTGTAATCTTTAACAGGATTTGCTTTTAACCGAGCATACTCTAGAAGGGTATATTTCTTAGTGGGTCTAAAATCCCACAGTGGTTTTTCCCTATTTGGGTTTCCACATTAAATCTGGTGTTATATGTATTGTGATGTTATCTGTTCATGAGTTTGAATGTTTTATAGTTTTGGTTATGTATTCTGAAGTATAAGCTATCGAGGTTGAATCTGTTGAATATATTGAAGATTAATTTTGTATGATTCACCCCCCCTCTCATCTTGTTTACTATTAGCATCAGAGCTTTACAATTGGTATCAGAGCTGTGGACTCTAGAAGAAAATTTTAAAGGTACTTGAGGCAAAGATCTGAAGATGTATAAAAGGGATGCATCAAAGCTGAACAAGTCAAGTTTCTCCACATGGCAGAAAAGGATGAAGCTGCACTTATCAGGAATTGGAGAATATGCAACATATTATTTGGAGAATGATTACATAGCACCTAGCACCAACCCGATGACCTTGGAAGAGATAAAGGCAAAGCAAGAACATATTCAAGCTATGATTGAAATAACATCAGCATTGATCGACTTAGAGTTTAATGATCTAGAAGGCTGTAATGATGCAAAAGAAATGTGGACCAAGCTCATATCTGTATATGGCGGTGATGGGCATGTCCAAAGAGAAAAAGTAGATAGTCTAAGAGGACAACTTGAATCCATGAGAATGAATGAAGGTGAGAACATAACCCAACACAATACAAGGTTAAAGGAAATTGTCAATCAAATTAAAGGAGCAGGAGGAACTATTGAAGAAAAGGATGTAACAAGTAAGTTGTTGAGAACCCTTCTACCTGCTTATGCCATTCGAGTCTCTGCAATCAATGAATTAAGGTCTGTACCAAACATGCCAGTCTCTTTGGATGCC
Organism: Cryptomeria japonica; assembly: GCF_030272615.1. Classification (NCBI taxonomy): domain Eukaryota; kingdom Viridiplantae; phylum Streptophyta; class Pinopsida; order Cupressales; family Cupressaceae; genus Cryptomeria; species Cryptomeria japonica. Next base: position 878,412,576 of record NC_081409.1, on the reverse strand, counting down.
ACTATTGGTAAGCTACATGCATTTGAGTTAAGTAATTTTGATAATAGTGGGTCTTCGGTAAATAAAGTAGAATCTGCATTCAGTTCTTTTCATATTGGTGAATCTGATGACTATAATGATAGAATGAATAAGTATTCTAAAGGAAATCACAGTGGACCAAGTGAGAGATTTCATAAAAACATGGAAGAACACAAACTGTATGAGGAGATCAGAAAGAAAGAAGAGTTTGAAGCACTATTGGCCATAAGGTTACCAAGAGGCAAAGGTAAGTATAAAGGAAAGCTACCTTTAAAATGTTTCAATTGTGATAAAATAGGACATATGGCTTCTAACTGCCCTGGCAAAGAATCTAGTGAGAAGAGAGAATACCGAGAAGACAGACATAAAGACAATCACTACAGAGGACACTGAGACTTTAGAAGGAGAGACAGAAAGACATGCCTAGTAGTTGATGAGGAATCCAAGGATGATAAATCTGATGAAACTGATACAGAGGAAGTTGTTTATGTGGCTATTAAAGATGGATTAGATGAAGAAAGGTATGAAGAAAAAACCCTAATATCTCACATAAATAATAATGATTCTTGGATCATAGACAGTGGATGCTCACATCACATGATAGGTGATAAACACAAGTTTGTTAAATTAGAAGATTATGATGGAGGATATGTAAGATTTGGTAATGATGCACCATGTCCAGTGAAAGGTAAAGGATTTATAACAGTTCTTGACAATGCTAAATGTGAGGATGTATACTGGGTTGAAGGTTTGAAATACAATTTGTTGAGTATAACACGACTAAACAATACAGGATACCAAATAGAATTCCAGAAGGGATGTGTCAAAGTTCATGACAAACATGGAAAGATGGTTGCTACCAGGACACAAACAAAAGGTAATACATTTCATCTTGACTCAACTCAGAACAAAGGTCTATATGCAAAAATAGAAGATACCTGGTGATGGCATAAAAGGTTTTGTCATGTAAATTTTGATAATCTGATCAAAATAAGTAAGAAGCACTGAGTAAGAGGTCTACTGAGCCTAGAAAAACTTGAGAATGCTACGTGCCGAGGATGCCAGATGGGTAAGATGACAAGATCAAGCTTTACAAGTAAGTCCTACACTTCTAAAGGAATTTTAGATCTAGTACACACTCATCTTTGTGGTCCCATGAAAGTTCAAAGTTATTATGGTGACAAATACTTCATATTATTTGTGGATGATTACTCAAGGATGATGTCAGTTATGTTTTTAAAAGAAAAATCAGAAGCTTTTCAAATGTTTAAATGGTACAAGGCAAGAGTTGAAAATGAAACAGGAAGACAACTGAAATGTCTTAGATCTGATAGAGGAGGAGAATTCACTTCTGATGAATTTAACTTACTTTGCAATGATCATGGTATAAAAAGGCAAGTGTCTGCACTGAGAACACCTCAGCAAAATGGGATAGCTGAGAGAAGAAACAAATCAATTGTAGATTGTGATAGAACCCTGATGATAGAAAAGAGGGTACCTCAAACATTTTGGAGAGAAGCAATCAACACTACTGTTTACACCCTGAACCGAGTACAACTGAAGAAAGCAACTATCAAGACACCATATGAAATCTGGTATGACAAGAAACCTAATGTAAGTTATTTTAAAATCTTTGGAAGTAGATGTTATGTTCACAAAGATGACAAAAATGGAAAGTTTGATCAGAAAAGTGAGGAAGGAACATTTCTTGGTTATTCTTCTAGAAGTAAAGCATTTAAATGTCTGGTCAAATCATCTAACAAAAGAGTAGAAAGTGCAAATGTGAAAATTGATGAATTTGCAGAAAGAAATGATGAAGGAAATTCCAAAGAACTAGAAAATTATGAAGAATTTGTTTATGTTCAACCGAGAAAGTTACTGAAGAAAATGAAGATAATATCTAGTTACCGAGTGATGAAGAAGATCATACAGAGCCTACCGATCCTATATTAGCCAAATATGTCAAAAGAAATCATGCATCAAGTCAGATTATAGGAGATAAGGATGATCCAGTAATGACAAGGAACAAACTGAGACAGAACACATGACTGATATTTGAATTTGAACCGAGAATAGTAAAAAAGGCATTTAATAATAAAGATTAAGTAAATGCTATGACAGAAGAGATTGATCAAATCAAGAAGAATGAAACTTGGACAATGGTCCCAAGACCGAAGGACAAAAATGTAATCAGTACAAAGTGGATTTTTAGAAACAAGCTATGTTGGAAATATGGATGGAGTAACTAGTAGGGGAGGGGTGAATCAGTTACCACAAAAATAAATCCACAAGTCCCTTAGATGTCTTAAATATAAACTGCTGAAACTCAATAAATTAACTTATCAGTGTTCATTAAACATTAACATGCATAAAACAAATAACATGAACACAAGTAACACCAGATATAACGTGGAAACCCAATTTTGGGAAAACCACCAATGTAACTAGTTACTGATTTTCACTCTTCTGAAGTGAGCCCTATTAGGAGCCAACCCTGTTAAAGGTTACAAAACACACTGTTAGGTGTGACCCTGTTAGAGGATTTAATCACCCTGCTAGGAGTGGCCTTGTGAAAGGTCTTAAGAACAATTCAACCGAATTGTCACCTTGTCAGAGGATTTACAAGAATGGTTGTTAGACCAACTTTGTTAAGAGATTTTGGTATCACTGCTACAATGGTTAGAAAGCAACAATGAAGTGATCTGAATTAAATACAACTTATCTTACTGATACAGATCTCTGTTCTGAGCCAATAGATCCTTACTGATCACATATATCTTTTCTGCGCCTCAAGGATATCACTGATCCTTCATCAGAATTCGCACATTTCTGCTCCTTCACATTTCCATACTTTTCATACTTCACCACACTTCGAAATCGCAACTTGATCTCTTATATATATCATTTAGGTTACCAAGTTGGCCCAATTACAAGTTAAAATAAATATTACATAGGTCGGCTACATATACAAGTTTCAATAAATAAATATTGCTTCGGTCGGCTGCATAAACATTTCACTGATGCTCGGTGAACACTGCTGATTCTTCGGTAACCGATTGAACTCGGTAAGTACTGCGAACTTGGTAAAGACTGACTTTCCTTCACATATTCTTCAAAGACCGACTGAACTCGGTAAAGACTGCGAACTCGGTATAGCATACTGGAGTGCTAGGTAGACTCCGTGACTTGCTTCTCTTACCGTCTGAACTCGGTAGACTCTGTCTAACTGCCTTGCCGAACATTCTGAGCTCGGTAGACTCTGTCTAACTGCCTTGCCGAACATTCTGAGCTCGGTAGACTGATATGACATTTGTGTAACATCAAAGACAATACACAATTAAACAATTGTATCCAACAACGAAGGACAAAAATGTAATCAGTACAAAGTGGATTTTTAGAAACAAGCTAAATGAAAAAGGTGAGGTCATTTGGAACAAAGAAAGACTAGTTTGCAAAGGTTATGCTCAAGAAGAAGGAATAGATTATGGTGAGACTTTTGCACCTGTGGCTAGACTTGAGGGAGTAAGGACATTGTTGGCATATACTGCTTTCAAAAATTTCAAGGTATATCAAATGGATGTTAAATTTGCATTTTTGATTGGTATACTAGAAGAAGAAGTTTATATTGAACAACCTGAAGGATTTGTTGAAGACAAGAGTAAAGATCACGTATATAAATTAAACAAAGCTTTATATGGTCTAAAACAAGCACCCAGAGCATGGTATGAGAGACTGCACTCTTACTTAATCAAGATTGGTTTTATAAGAACAAGTGAAAACAACAATTTCTACATGAAGAATGATGAGGACAATGGAATACTGATCTCAACCATATTTGTTGATGATATTATTTTTTATGGAAATGATTCTCTATGCAAGAACTTTGGAAATGAAATGTGCAAAGAATTTGAGATGTCATTAATCTGTGAGATAAAGTATTTTATAGGATTACAAATACTGCAAATGAAAGATGAGATTTTCATTACTCAATCCAAGTACATAAAGGAAATCTTGAAGAAATTTGAAATGGAGGATTCTAAACTTGTAAGTATTCCTATGACTACTAACTATAAACTATCAAAGAATGATGAATCTGCATCTGTTGATGAGACACTTTACCGATCTATGATTGGAAAGCTACAATATGTTGGTCACAGCAGACCAGATATAGCACATGTAGTAGGAATAGTTGCAAGATTTTCTACAGATCCCAAAGAAACCCATATGACAACAATCAAGAGAATTTTCAGATACCTGAGAGGCACTGAAGACTATGGCTTAGTATATGAAAAGAGGAATGATTTTGATTTAAAAGTTTATACTGATGTTGATTGGGTAGGAAACATTGATGACAGGAAAAGCACAAGTGGTGGAGCTTTCTTCTTGAGAGATAGACTAGTAAGTTGGCTTAGCAAGAAACAAGGATGCATTTCACAATCAACAGCTGAAGCTGAATATGTCATTGCAGCATTGAATTGTACAAATATAGCATGGATCAAGCAACTATTGGAAGGTATAAATGAGTAAGTTACCGAGCCAGTAACTATATTCTGTGATAATACTAGTGCCATTAACATTTCAAAGAATCTGGTAATGCACTCTAAGACAAAACATATCTCTATGAAGTATCATTATCTTAGAGAAGAAGTTCAAGAGAAGAAAGTTTTGTTGGAATATATCAGTTCAAAGGAGAAAATAGCAGACATCTTCACAAAGCCACTGCCAAGGGATACTTTTGAGTTTCTCAGAAGCAAGTTAGGGGTCCTACCCCTATCTTCTACTCACTGATAGAGTTTGGTGAAAGAATCAATTCGATGACTCTATCGAATATTATTTGTGGATTGATGCTGATTTACACACTTTAGGAGGTTTTCTAAAGGTGTGCAGGAAATAGTGATTGGAGACAAGTTGCTCTGACCGAGACTGAGATAATTCATGTGTAACACAACAAGGCAAATCACTTCACAGGGGAAGAAACCATGAATTAGCTCTTTTTCTTTTTGGCATTGTTGTCAAAGAGGGAGAAGACTAAATGGAGAAGTTAGAATAAATAGAGAAGATAACAAAAAACCAATGCTAGGGGGAGAAGACTTCAGGAGAAGGTTCGATCAGCTCAAGGATAACAGGAGAAGACTAAACAACAATCTGAATCCGAATCAGTTGGAACAAATAAAGTTGGTATTACCATTTAATTGTTGGTTTTGCCATCAATTCCAAAGGGGGAGATTGTTGGCATTACAATAGAAAGGAGATTGTTGGCATTTCAATAAGGATATTGAGAAGGTTGTTGGAGATTATTGATATAACTAAAGAAGGATGATTACTATCTTAATAATATTATTTTGTCATTGATGTCAAGAAATTGATTTCTGATTCAGTATGATGTTGCCATATCTTGAGAAGTATGTGTTGATGAGTATTAGGAGGTCGGTAAGTGACACAACAAGAATGTGATAATAAAGGGGAGATATAAGTTATTCAATGGGCAACTATTACCGAGTTAGACAATGATGAGATCATGTTGTTTTGTTTGTTTTGATATCCTACACATGTTGTTGATTATAAGTTTAATACTGTATTATGTCACTAAGCAAGGAACCTAGTCAGTAAACCCTAAGGTTATCGATATCGGTTAACAAAGGCAGAATGTCTACCGAGTGAAGTTTAGTATTAACCGAGTTATAATAGATCGCATTGGATGGATAAAAACATTATTTAATGAAGGATGCCGATGAGCTGGAGATGAATAAATGATTGGTTTGTCATGCAAGAAGTTTGTTAAGAATCCACGGCAATGAAAATATAGGAGGAAGATCTACAACACATATTGAACCACAATTACCTAGCACAAGTTCCTAGGAAGGAATGCAAGTTCCAAGGCGAGGTAAAACATTTTCAGATCGAAGGATACATTGAACCTAGTCAAGTTTGATGATCTGATGGCTAAGATTGATCATGGGAAATGTGATCAAGGAGATTAAGCGATCAGAAATTGTTTATAAATAAGGAATTGTTGATAAACACTACATATGCACAATGATGCTACAAGAATGTTTACCGAGCTCAGAAGCTTGAAGATCTGATTGAAGAACAGATTGAGAAGCCCAACAGAACTTTCAAGGGATTAGATAAGTCTTATGACAAGATTGTTTTGAGCAAATAAGAATCTGCTTTAGCATTTCAGATGTGAAGTTGCAGATATATTTTATTATTGTTGTTTATTTTGTAAGTGATAGGAAATCTCTTAACCGAGTGGACCTAACAGTCTTATTTGCAAACCCTCTAGCAAGGTAACATTCTAAATGAGTGTTTGAAATCCTTTGACAAGGTCACTTCTAACAAAGTGAAAGACTCTAACAAGTCTGAGGGAAATCCCTTAACCGGGCCACATCTAGCAATGTGTTTGTAATCTTTAACAGGATTTTCTTTTAACCGAGCATACTCTAGAAGGGTATATTTCTTAGTGGGTCCGAAATCCCACAGTGGTTTTTCCCTATTTGTGTTTCCACGTTAAATCTGGTGTTATATGTGTTGTGATGTTATCTGTTCATGAGTTTGAATGTTTTACAGTTTTGGTTATGTATTCTTAAGTATAAGCTACCAAGGTTGAATCTGTTGAATATATTGAAGATTAAGTTTGTATGATTCACCCCTCCTCTCATCTTGTTTACTATTAGCATCAGAGCTTTACATAACCTATTCTTTTATACTATCACTTTCCCTTGACATTTAAATTGATCTTATCTTGCATATGGCTTGTGATAGTGATGAGTGTAATGGGGGAATGAAAGAAAAAATAATCTAAAATATATAAATGAAATTTAATCTTAGTTTGAGTCCTACTACTACCTATGATTGAGCAATCAAGGGATGCAATTTCAAATGGAAATTAAAAAATAATGCAAAACTTAGGTGATCAGACATTCTCTTTATGTGTTTGGACATCAAGTTGCTCTTGTGGAGTCCTTAATATGGTAGCATACATGTACATAATGGCTCTTGTTTATATTTTGGGTGAGGAGGATGAATTATTTATAAAGTTGGTATAAGAGTCCAATTAAGGGTGGAGATTCATTTGCAATGAATAGATATGATTGAATGAGAGGTATTTTTTAGTTGAATTTGGGAGGGAGGTGGAAATAAATATTGGTCATTGGTGAATGGAGGGCTAAGATTGATTTAATTAAGTGAATGACCAATATTTAAAATTTATTTAAGTGTAGATAGATGGAAGTTAGGGTTGAATGGATAGGATTTAGTTGATTAAATTGATGGGTAAGATTGAAGAATAATTTAATGCATGAGTTGATAGTGTGGTTTGGAATTATTATTTAACTTGCTAATGATTGGGGATGAATGGTTATGATTATCTAGATGGATAATATTTAAAATTGATTTCATTTAAGATTGTATGAATTTTAATTAAAATAAATAGGTAATGTTGATATGATGGAATATAAGCGTACATCTGGAGGCATTGTCAAATTAGTGACAAAAAATAGCTAAAATGTAGGGATAGATTTTAGGTGTCTACAATGAGCATTCACCTAATGAGGCTTTCCCTTGTGTTAATAATATACCTTCTATGGTGTCTATTAGCAAGACAACACTTTCTTTACTTATTCATGATGCTGGTGTGATTTGTGATGGTATTCATTTTACATCTTATAACTATTCCTATATATTCATGTTCACTTGATGATGCACCATGTGATATATATAAGGATAATGATCTATGTAACTTACCTCATTTTCTATGTGATGATCTACCTTGTGATTATCATTCCTTTACATCTTCTACTAGTTCTATAGATGCTAGTGATATTATTTTTCTAGTGATATGCTACATAATGATAGAAATATTATGGTATTAGGTTATCACCTTCTCATATCGGTGTTAGTGATACATAATTGATTTCCCATTCAATACATGGTGGTGTTATTGGTCTTTGTAAGGATTCATTGCATGATGACTATCATGATACTTCTATTGAATCCTTACATGTTAAAATATTATCTTTCTAATTATGAGTGTTTGGATGATGACATCTTATGATTATTGGGCTTAGATGTATTTGAGTAGAATTGCATTACACTATTTTGACTCATCTTTGATTATACTATGACTCATTTATGGACTTAACATGTGATTGTATTTATTATTTCTCTTAAAAGATATTATGGACTTAGTTGTGTTAGGAAATTATGTTAGCATTCAAATGTGTTAGAATAATAATAAGTATTATGTTAAAATAAAACTGTGTTGGAGTAACAACTCACATAGTTATCATGGGTGTTAGAAATGTTAATTTATTTTTTATAGATTTTTAAATATTTTGTGTAGGATAATATATCAAGGCTGTACGCATATTAGTTTGTATTTAGTATTCTTAAAAACTCATAAATTTAGAGTAGTGGTTATAGGAGGTAGAAAAACCCTCCTATAATAAAGGATATGAAAATCCTCTACATATGTAATTTGTATTGAACAAAGGAGTGAGAAGTATAATATAATTATGTCTGCAATTTTTTATTTATTTAGCTTCTATTATTTCTTCCCATTTTTCTCTTATGGTATTAGAGCTAGGTGTCCAAAAATATTCTTCCACTATCTATTCAGTATAATAGCATTACCTCCCTCAATACAAAACAAAAATTCAAAATTCAAAATGCTATAAAAAGCTAAGAATGCGTAGAATAAAACTAAAAAACTATTTGAAATTTTTTTGAATATTTTTTGAGTAGATTGAAGTGTAAGTTGGATATGATGTAAATGTTGCATAAAAATTCTAGCTTCTGCAACATATTTTAGTTGTTACTTGTAGAGCTTTGTTGCTACATTATTTGGAAGGGATAAAAAATGCTTAATGATACATCCCATGTCTCTTATTTGGTCAAAGGTTGTTTATATTTGGTGAAATGTAGTATTATTCATTAGTTTTTATGCACATAATGGTATATGAATAATGTCAATATGGTAAAAGTGTTATAATCAAGGTGCATTGTCAATAGAACCCACCACCTTTGATTCTCTTTTGATTAAAGGAGTAGTTATGAACAAATTAAATTTCTTTGAGATATTCAAAGGTAGATATTTTCATACATGGTAGATACAAATGTAATTATATTTGATTGAAAAATATATTTGGAATGTTGTCAAATTAGATTTAGATCAATTGATGCAAATGATCTTGGTAAGTGGAATATCAAAATAAAAAAGCTCTGGAGACTATTGGCCTTGATTTTTCAAAAGAACTTACATAATATGGATTTCACAAAGCCAACAAAAGATATAAATTTGGGAGTCAGTAAACAAACTCTTTGGATTTGAAGCAAAAAGTGCCAAGATGATATTAAAGTAGAGATTGCATATAGGTAGAAAAATTCACATCATAGAAGTAAGTTTCACTCTCTATTAAATTAGTTAGCTAACATTTTAATTAGAAAGTTAAAGATGATGATGTAAAAGCAATACTTTTGAAAATTGCCTAAGAATATGTTTGGTATGATGTTTACATTAAGAAAGGTAAACATTAGCCTTGAAGGAGTAATATCTACTCTACTTGACCATAATGAAGACCAAGAATTTGAAAAAGTTTTATATGTACATAACAAATAAATTTTACCTTCAAGAAAGGGAAGATACAAATCAAAGAATTTTCCTTCAAAAGGGCAAATAAAATGATCTATTACAATGAAGCTAGACATGCAATTTTAAATTGTAAGAAGAGAGCATAGGATCTACTAGATGACAAACTAGATCGACATGCTTCCTCGACTGAAAAAACATATTGGGAAGACTATGTCAATGATAAAGAGCTATCTTGTTCTAGTGGTGAAGAATATGTATTCTAAATAAATTCAAGCTTAGAGACATATGGAAATGGAGGAAGGAAGGACACTCAATGTCCTCTCATCAGTCACCAATGATGGGCCTGCTTATGAGCTTTGGTGGCATTTTATTTTCTAGTGTGGTGTGTGCTTCTATTTTCTATTCACATGTGTATTATTTTCTTATGTAACCTTCTAGTATAAAATATTGCAATGAACAAGATCAGTAGTGTAATGTAGTTCATGGATCTTGAAAGGATTAACGGTAATCTAGAAACCATATGAGGTGAACAAATGAGTGTCTTCTTGTTTGCGTCTAGGTTTGTGGTAAACCTATGTGAAAACCATAAAAATTTGATGAGGGATTCCTTTCATTTTAATTAATATCATGAGCCATAATAATAAGGCTTCCTATAGTTGAAAGTGTTGAATTTAAAAAGAGGAGAATAGACATCATCAATATTGTAAATAATTGCATAGGAGAGGAATTGGCTACAAAGATTCTTTGACCATCAAACTTATTGGAACTATGGTTAGATTGTGATGAATGTGAAAGCACGATAAGTTCTCATATGTAGGTGATCATGTGCAACAAGATCCAAATAGAAATAAGCAGATCTAAAAGTATGCATATGCATATTATTCTATATCCAGTTCATGAGATGTAATTACTTCCCACGTTCACTCTAAGGGGGGTGGGGGTGTTATGAAATTATATTAGCATTGACATATATTACAATAATAATATTTATTATGTTAAAATAAAATTGAGTTGGAGTACAACTCACATAGTCATTATGGGTGTTAGGAATATTAATTTTATTAAAGATTTAACGATATTATGTGCAGGATAATCTATCAAGGTTGTATGAATATGTAATGTGGGGAAAAGTGAATGATGAGGAGATCAAGAGGAAAGTTTTTCTTCCCTCCAAAGAGAGATGGTAGTTTCATTGCAAATTCCCCTTCAAAAAATTTATTCACATTACATTTAAAAGAGGGGGGATAATTCACTAGATCCAATCTCTAAGGAGAGAGATTGAATACTAAATGAATTGATAATGGTGTGAAAATGATAATCTAACCCCTCTTTTAGAATGAATAATGGTTGAATTATGTGTGTTTTGAGACTAAGTGTAAAAGTAGTGAAGAACTGATTATAACTCGAGATAGAAGCATGGGATGAAGCTGTGCACTTGGATTTGGTTATAATATGTCGAGACGAAGCTGTCCTGCGAATTTGAGGAAAAGTTGTCAGCACTGTGTTGAAAGTGCACACGGTCCTCCTAAAAATCCATGAAATGAAAAGGGTTTTTTCTACCTTTGCAAATGGAGTCCAAATATGCAAATATAGCGATGCACTTGCAACCTACACACAGAAAAGAGAGGAAAAGGGGTTGGGATTGGGGGTTTTCCTTTAGGTCAAACCCCAATTTTGGAATTAACCAAATGATGAAAGAAAGTACTTGCAAGTAAATGTAAATGCAAGTGTAAAGCAGAAAATCGCGATCGAACCCTAGTTGCTCTCCCCTCTTCCAACTCCAAGGAGAGAGAAGGGAGGTTGCTAGGGTTGATGGTTTTCACTTGGGAGACTTTACATTCAAAAGAGGGGTTGAAACCCACAAGATCCAATCCCACACAATGCAAGATTGGATTCTGAATGAGTTTCAAGGGTTAAGACAGCAAGGCTACCCTCTTTTGTAAAGAATGTTGATAGAAGAATTAAGCTAGGAATGCATAGAAAGTGACAAAGATTCGCTTATAAACTGAGATAGGGATATAGGATGAAGCTGCGGACCTGGAATTAGCAGTAAAATGTCGATACGGCGCTGTCCTACAAATTTGAGCAAAAGTTGTCTGGACAATGGCGCCCGGCGCCACGGTCCTCCGAAAAATCCGCGAAACGAAGGGGGATCTATTCGTCTCTGCACAAGGATTCCAGATCTTCAATTTCAGCCGCGTACCTGCAACCTACACACAGAAAAGTGAAGACGATTGGGGGGTTAGGGATTAGGGGTTTGCCTTTAGGTCAAACCTCGGTTTTGGAATTAACCAAGAAATGAGAAATTGCTGTAAATGTAAATGTATGTAATGTAAAACAAGTACTAATACCTTGTTGTAAGGATGTTTGTATCCTTATGTGTGAAGGTATAGATGTTGTTGTTTGTTGTATGTTGTATGTTGTATGTAGCATGTAGTAAGTGATCTCCTCTTCAATGGTTGAATCCTTGTCTTGAATGCAACACTTAGCCTTGAATGGAGACTTGGAATGAATGCTTGAATGCTTGAATGCTTGAGTATAGTTTCCACGCTTGTACACATATGTCCTTCTTACCCAAATGGGAGAGGAAAAATGTAGTTTATATACTTGTCAATTAGGGTTAATAGACTGATTTTCCCAACCTTAGGCCGACCAGGAAAGTTAATTTGCAATTTGAAAACAAAAAGACTCGAGACCCCATAGGAGACCGGGCCCAAAATAGGCCCAGGGACCAGGGTGCTGGGCGCCCTGGTCTTGAAGGACCAGGGCGCTGGGCACTTTGGTCCCACCTCCTGGGACAACAGGGTGCAAGGAGGATCAGGCCAGGGTGCTGGAAAAATGCAGTTTTTGATGTCATGAGCAAGTTTCAGGGTCTCCATTCAGGTTCAGTGTTGCGTCGCCATCGTGAAGACCCAAATGCGGTCGAAATTGCAAGTGTCACAATTTTAGGACGCTACATTTAGCCCCCACTTTATCGGGAGTATAAGCGTACGCTCATACTTCCGGTAAAGTACAAGGAAACAATATTGAAAAACTTTCACCACGTCAAGGAGGCAAGATACACCAAGCCCCCCAGTGGACTAAGGATCTTATGACTTCGATTGACAAAGTAAAAGGGAAGATCACGAGGGAGAACCATGACTGTCAGTAGTAAGGTTCCCTCACTATGAGTCATGCAAGAAAGATATCAAAAATTTTCAAGGCAAAGCTAAATTTGTCAAGAAATTTTCAAGTATCTTGAAAAGATATGAACGAGATGCATGCCCCCCTACGTTAAAGCGATTGCACACACCTCACTGGGGGTGATTTCTTTAAGGTAGTGATACATATAAGAAATGAGAAAGGAGAGGAGCACGCTATCACAAAGATTTAGCCCCCAAGTGTGAGATAAACCCAAGGATAATAGACACAAACACAAAGCATGAGGTGACTTCGCTTTCCTCGGGGTCAGTATGCTTTATGATAATTCATGTATATATATCATATGTATGTATGCATAATTGTTCTTCATTCCCCAATCAAGGAAGGTCACCTAGAAGAAGGGAATACATGTGTCTTTTGAGTCAACATGAGAGAGACCAAAAGAGATCTCAATGCTTTGCATCGTCCTCAAGTAAACAACACCAAGGACAACAAATAGAAGAATGAGAATAACACATAGAAGAAGTAACACAAGAGAGGAGGAGAGAATCTGCTATGCTAATGTAACTAGTCTAGCACGTCATCTACCCCTCGATCTTGCTGATCAGTATTTCGAGAAGGTAGGAAACACGCTAGAGGAGGAACATCCAACACAACAGATGGAGCTATCACAAGATCCAAACAAGGGCTATGTTCATGTTCCAAGCCACGTTGTTCTTGTCTAGGAGCTAGGATAAGTGCTTTAGAAAATTCGTTAGATAAATGTTTATCACTATCAACAAGTTCATATTCACTATCAGAAGCGAGAGGAGTAACATGTTCATCATGAATAACATTTTCATCTATAGCATCATCAAGGTTTATAAAAATAGGATCTTTAACTCGCACAGGATCAAGACCATCATGCATCTTATGTTTAGGAGATTTTGGAGAAAATGGAATAATGCTTGTTGAAGGTGTTTTTGGAGATTGCAAAGTTTGAGAAGCAGCTGCTTGAGCTCTTAGACAACGCTTTCGTCGGCGTTCACGTGCAGAACGATTTCGTCTAGTCTTAGTAGGAAGTGGAGAAGATTGAGGAGGAGGAATTTTCTCATCCTTATCACTTGGGTGTTTAGGTTGTGGTCTCTTAGGCTGGATAATAGGAGAAGAAGAAGGTCTCTTCTCTCTATAAAAAGGAGGAGGAACTGCTCCATATAAAGGAGGAATTTTTGGTTTAGGAAGAAGACCAAGTCCATCATGACGAGGAGGTATAGGTCTACTCTTAGAAGGTTTATTAGGCATAGACATAGTCACATCCATGGGGACGGGTTGGGAATCTTCTTGAGGAAAGACATTAGTTTTATCTTTCAAAGGAAGAACTTCCTTCTCAAGAACGATAGGAATATCAAGTTTAGGTGTTCTAGGTTCACTTAAAGATAGGATCATATCTGTTTTCCATTTTTGATAAGATTTGAAAAGATGATCACTTCGCGGAGGAAGAGATTGGAATTGTTTAGGCCAAAAATAATCTATAGGAACACTAGAGGTTCTTTTAGTTGGTTTAAAGAGACTATGATTGACAGTAACAACTTCACCATTATGGGGAAATTTCAAACACTTATGAATAGGAGAAGCAATAGCTTTCATGGAAGATAGCCAAGGATAGCCTAGCTTCACACAAAATTGTTCGGATGATGGAATAATAGCAAAGTCCACATCAAGGGATTTGTTATGGACCTCAATAGGTAATGTAATAGAACCAATTGCAGGAGAAGAAAATGCATCAAATAGTTTCACAACCACATCTGTTTTGTCATAGATAACTTGATTCAATTGCAAAGTAAAAAGAAATTCTTCAGTAATGACATTAACCATACAAGAAGGATCAATAAGCACTCCACGGCAAGGTGTGTTCTTGACTTTTGCAACTATATATAAAGGACCATCAGGTGCCCTGATAGTTTCACTGGAATCAAATGTGATGGAAGGTTCTTTAGGGTTTTCTTGCTGCTCTACAAAGTTAATCACATTCGGAGTCATAGACACAAGACCATCAGATGAGAGAGAGGAATCATTAGCCTCAACCGCATTAGAGGTATGAGAAGGTAATGGATCAGTAAAAATCTGAAGATTTTGGTTAGGAGGAGCTACAGATGTATTGCCTTTATCATTCACACCAGAAACAGAGATAGTATTATTATCAATCAAATCTTGAATTTTCCCCTTTAAAGCAAAACATTTTTCAGTATCATGCCCAGGTTGACGATGAAATTGACAGAAAGATTTGTTATCAAAATAAGGTGAAGTAATCTTTGCAGGATCAATTTGCCCTATAGGAGGAAGGGTAAGAACATTTTGTTCCAATAACTTATTCATAATACTATGCAATGATTCATTCAAAGGAGTAAACTTTCTTTCTTTCTTGAAAAACTTAGAAAGAGGAGACACACCTGATGTTGCATTCACATTGTTGTTGATGATGTTTTCATTGAATTTAATGGACTCTCTGTTCGGTTTAAACTTCCCAAATGGTTGTTGACTACTATCACCCTTATCACTCAGAGTCATAGGATGTGATTGTTCCATTTGACTCACAGTCAGTTGATAATTGTGAAGAGTTGCGCACAACTATTGGAAAGAAGTAAAATCAGAAAACAGGAGTTTTTCTCTAATGTCTTTTTGTAAATTAGAAATAAAGATTTTTTGAATATCATTGTCAGGCACTGGAAAAGAAATTTGAGCATACAAATGCTTATATCTACCAATGAAATCAGTCACTTTTTCTTTAACACCTTGTTTACAATGCATTAAATCAATCAAAGTAACTTTAGGACTTATATTGTTTTGAAATTGTTGAATGAAAGCATTTGCAAGTTGTTCGAAAGAAGTAATAGAATAGGAAGGCAACGAGCAATACCATTGTAGGGCTTTGTCTCTTAATGTTCTAGTAAACAATTTCGCAAGCAACCTTTGGTCATAAGCAAAATCAGTACATATTGTTTGAAAAGTCTTAACATGTGTTAGAGGATCACCTTTACCATTATAAAGTTCCAAATGCAGGATTTCAACATGTTTAGGAGGGATAGCTCGAACAATGTCAAGAGAAAGTGGGCTCGCAACATCAAATGTGGGCACACTAAACTTAGATTGATTCATAGAGGCAATTTGTTGCTGTAAAGAAGAGACAGTTTGTGCAAGATTGTTAATAGTCGCTTCAGTCGAAGAATTCATATTAGATGTGTTAGATTGAGATGGAGGTGTTATGTTATTGAAAGAAGGTAAAGAGTAAGGTGGCGGGACCCTATGATAATTAGTCATAGGAGATTATTGGACAGGAGGAACACTACAAGGAGTAATAGAATGGTTAAATGAATTGCCCCCTTGTGTTATGTTCATTTGTGGAGATGTAATAGGAACACTCATTGAAGGAATGAATGAAGAAGTCGGATTGAATGAAGGAAGAGGGTTAATTGAAGAGGGAGGATTTCCCCCATGACTGGTGATCACAGGGGGAATGTCTTGTATAGAAGTAGTAATTATGTTTGATGTAAAGGTAGGTATGCTAGCAATATAAGTTGTCAAAGGAATAGAGTGATTGACTTGTGTAGGAGGTTGTGTATAACCTAATGTTTTGGCACAACTCTTCATAGGCATCACATTTGAATCCACAATGTGTGCAATACCACGCAAAATATCAATTCCATTCTTATCACTTTGAAGCATATGTTTTAGACCCTCAATTAAAGGAAGAGCTTGACTATCAGGATACTCATGAGACATCCATTGGTGAAAATCATCAAATTGATTATCCAATTTCGAAAGTTGTTCTACAGAAACCTCATGGAGAGCTTCTTCATCATTAGGAGGATTAGAGGAATTACCCATGTCCTCGTTAAAAAGGCTATTCAAATTAGGTTCCATCTCCTCGGTAATTAAACCTCGGAAAGACTTAATTCTACGGCTTCGTCTAACGGGAATAGTGTAAGTAGGGCTTGTTGTTGTAAAACTCATGCACTAGAGAGGGAGAAAAGATTTTGAATTTTAGAGGTAGCAATTTTCAGTAAAATCAGCCAATCTTCTAGATTTAAGCTGTTAAATGCAATCACGACAGTCTCCCAAAATTTCAGAAAAAATGTCCGGGACCGTGGCGCTCGGAGTGCACACGGTCCTTGCAACTTTTTTCGAAATTTGCAGGGATGAAAGGTATGATGATTTTAGAGCTAATCTGAAAAAATTGAGTGATTTTACGATCTATAGATAGGCCAAATTAAAGTTGCAATCTCAAAATTGAACCCTACCCAGATTGTCGAAAAATGAGAAATTTGAATTTTGAAAAAGAGAGGGAAACTGAAATTTTGAATTTTATGATTTTAGAGGGAATGTCAAAAGCAATGCAAGTTTTGAAATTCAAAAGTTGACTCAATTTCACGCAAAATTCAATTTTGAAAGTGGAAATCAAAGTTGTTGTAATTAAGCACTTAATTTCAAAAGTCACAAATTGCAAGAATTTGAATAAATCACTGAAATTTCGAATGAATGATAACACACTTTTCAGATTTAGGACTGTAAGAAACACAATTTTGACACAAATTCCAATTTCAACAGTTTTTGAATGATTAGAAGCCTCAATCCAAGTAATCGCTAGACCAACTTTGACTGTAATTTTGAAGGTGTTAAAATTGATAAAATCAGCCAAAATTCTGGATTTTAGCAGAAAAATACAGTAAGATCTAGCTCCCGAAATTTCGAAAAAAATGTTGGGGATGATGGCGCTCGGGGTGCACACGGTCCTCGCAACTTTTTTCCAAATTTTCAGGGATGAAAGATATTATGATTTTGTTGCGGAATCCAAAGTTACAGCTGATTTGGAGATGTTTTGATCAGTGAAATTGTCGGACAAGGGTTGAATCAAGAGGGTTTCAAAAATTAGGGTTTTGACACTTAACCACTTAATTTTCAAAATTAAAGCACAAATATGAATTGATAATTTGTAATAGAAGGGCAGATCTGAAACAAGCATTAATAATTAAGCATTTCACAAGTTTAATTACTTAAAAAGAAAATTTAGGGTTTTTATGCAATTAACCTCTAAAATTTTGCCAAAGATCAAACATGGAAATGTAATCAAAGAATCCAATTTTCAGATCTAATTATGAATAATCAGAAAGGATGTTCACGTCGGGTTCACCAAAATGTAAAGCGGAAAATCGCGATCGAACCCTAGTTGCTCTCCCCTCTTCCAACTCCGAGGAGAGAGAAGGGAGGTTGCTAGGGTTGATGGTTTTCACTTGGGAGACTTTACATTCAAAAGAGGGGTTGAAACCCACAAGATCCAATCCCACACAATGCAAGATTGGATTCTGAATGAGTTTCAAGGGTTAAGATAGCAAGGCTACCCTCTTTTGTAAAGAATGTTGATAGAAGAATTAAGCTAGGAATGCATAGAAAGTGACAAAGATTCGCTTATAAACTAAGATAGGGATATAGGATGAAGCTGCAGACCTGGAATTAGCAGTAAAATGTTGATACAACGCTGTCCTGCAAATTTGAGCAAAAGTTGTCGGGATGATGGCACCCGGCACCACGGTCCTCCAAAAAATCCACGAAACGAAGGGGGATCTGTTCGTCTCTGCACAAGGATTCCAGATCTTCAATTTTAGCTGCGTACCTGCAACCTACACATAGAAAAGTGAAGACGATTGGGGGGTTAGGGATTAGGGGTTTGCCTTTAGGTCAAACCCCGGTTTTGGAATTAACCAAGAAATGAGAAATTGCTGTAAATATAAATGTATGTAATGTAAAACAAGTACTAATACCTTGTTGTAAGGATGTTTGTATCCTTATGTGCGAAGGTATAGATGTTGTTGTTTGTTGTATGTTGTATGTTGTATGTAGCATGTAGTAAGTGATCTCCTCTTCAATGGTTGAATCCTTGTCTTGAATGCAACACTTAGCCTTGAATGGAGACTTGGAATGAATGCTTGAATGCTTGAATGCTTGAGTATAGTTTCCACGCTTGTACACATATGTCCTTCTTACCCAAATGGGAGAGGAAAAATGTAGTTTATATACTTGTCAATTAGGGTTAATAGACTGATTTTCCCGACCTTAGGCCGACCAGGAAAGTTAATTTCCAATTTGCAAACAAAAAGACCCGAGACCCCATAGGAGACCGGGCCCAAAATAGGCCCAGGGACCAGGGCGCTGGGCGCCATGGTCCTGGGGGACCAGGGCACTGGGCGCCCTGGTCCTTCAGGACCAGGGCGCTGGGCGCTCTGGTCCCACCTCCCGGGACAGCAGGGTGCAAGGAGGATCAGGCCAGGGTGCTGGAAAAATGCAGTTTTTGATGTCATGAGCAAGTTTCGGGGTCTCCATTCAGGTTCAGTGTTGCGTCGCCATCGTGAAGACCCAAATGCGGTCAAAATTGCAAGTGTCAGAATTTTAGGACGCTACAGAAAGACTGAAATGTAAATCACCTCAAGGGAGGTTGCAATGGGAATGTAGATAGAATTGCTTGTGTGTAATTGAATGTTGAAAGGGATCTCCTCTTCAATGGTTGAATCCTTGACTTGAATGCAAAACCCAGCCTTTAAGGGAGACTTGAGAATGCTCAATGCTTGAATGCTCACTTATGCAAACTTTCACCTTTTTCAACTTATGCAAATAGGAGGGCAAATTCAACTTATATATTCATCAATTAGGGTTAATTAGACTGATTTTTTGTCATATGCCGACACAGGGAAAGTTTTCCCGCTAAAAATGCAAAGTTTAATGCATGGTTTGAATGGAGGGGCCCCAAGATAGGGTAGGGATAGGAGCGCCACACCCCTTTCCTAGGAGGACAGGGGTGCCACGCCCCTATCCTTCCCTTAAATCAGGAAAGGAAGCAGGTTCAAGCAATGTGGGGGCATAAAAAGGGTAGTTTCAGGGGGTTGAGCAAGTCTTGGGTCTCTGATTAAGCTTGGGGATTCAATTCGCTAACGTGAAGACCCTAATGTGGTCAAAAATTGCAAGGGTCACAATTTTATGACACTATAGAATATTAGTTTTTATTGAGTTGTTTTAACAACTCATTAATTTAGAGGACTGGTTATAGGAAGTGGAACAACCCTCCTATAATAAAGGATATGAAAATCCCATATATATATATATAATTTGTACTCAACAAAGGTGAGAATCATAATATGATTATGTACATGCAATTTTTTCAATTTATCCTCTATTATTTCTACCTATTTTACTCCCAAAATTGCACTTGTAAGAAACAAAATAAGAAATAAAAAGAAAAATATATAAAGAAATTAAATCTAATTCCTATCTAATCAAATTCAATGAAAGCCTCAAATGATATGTGTAGCCTCACTTTTTGGAACGTGGATGCAACTTGGTAGTATAAAACTATAAAGTAGTGGAAACGAAGTTCACTAGTATAAACATGCAAACTAGGAATCAAACCCATCCACACCAACATTCATTTGAGAATTCTCTATAGGTCCAACTTCAAACACTTGGGGGAGTTGGGCACTTGATTATTGATTATCCTCTTTTTATTTTTGATATGATTGGATGATACATAATGAGAAATGATGCAAGAACTATGAATTTTGACAAGAAACGACATAAACAAGAAGGTACATAACTATAAATTAGAAGAGAATCTCAAATTAGGAAATGGGATATTAAGAGGAATATGTGTCTACAATTTGGACTTGAAAGTGCTGGACTATGTCAATAGATGCCATTATCTAGTGGGTGCTTTTGTTAGCTTAAGTGTGCAAAATCTGGATCAGGTTACTTTGTAGATCTTCCTCTTGATATTTCAACCAAAAGTGTAAGATATTTCCAAAATTTGAATAATGTCCAATATTTTTCACATGTTATGAATCTAAACCTATATATATTTCTATCCACACTTTCTAGATTTGCTAATGTCTACTGTTAGATCTGTCACCTATACATAGAAAAGAGGGAAAGGTGTTGGAATGCATAGGGGCATGCCTAGGTCAAACCTTGGGTATGAATTAATATCCCCTATAATAATAATCAATTAAAAAGAGAGCTTACACTTGCAGTGAAAAGGTTTAAAACCTTAAGGCATACACAATTAAAATGTTACATCTTTTCTATGAATCTTCTTGCCTTGAATCATCATGAAAGGTTGATGTTTTTAGGTATGATTTCATCCATGTATTTAGTCATCAAGGAAACACATAAAATTGATCATGGATTCCAACTTGAATTATTGAACACCTAGTGCTTGATCTCCTTTATTGCCTTGAAGATGATTGATTACTTTCTCATTTAGAGTTTGATTGGAATTGAATCTTATAAAGAGATGTTTCAAATGTGGGGTTAAGAATAGCTTTTATACTCAACCTCATGAAATGTGTTAAATTGTTTGAAAAGATTGACATTGGGGAGTACTTTCCCACTCGAATTTTTCTTGACTATTGAGGGTTGAAATTTGAGCCTCTTTTGGCTAGACCATGGCACTAGACACCATATTCTTGGGGAATAGGGCACTAAGTGCCCTAGTCTAGACCTCTTGGGCTAAAAAAAAGGTCAGGGAGAGTGGAAAGGTGTTGACCTTTTAGATATGGCATTGGCTTTAGAAAAATTTATCAAGTTTAGAGGCATGAAGGTAAAAACACCAAAGTGAGCCCCAAATGAGTGCAAATACAATTTATGAGACTATATTTAGCCCCCACTTTATCTAGAGTATGACCTTATGTTGATACTCTCAGTAAAGTACATGATAGCATCAAAATAATTTCACCAAGACATTAAAGAGATAAGACAACACCAAGCCCCCAAGGACTTAGGATCTTATTGGTCTAAAATATCAAGATAAAAGGAGCAACATGATTAGCATAAGTTACACACACATGGAGCATGCAAGAACAAAGAAGAGATATGACATCTAGGTCTAGAAATGGTTCCTTTCTAGGAGCCATATGAGAGAAGAGAAGAGAGTAGAAGAGAAGAGATATGACTTCTCATTCTGGTAAGAGATGCTTACTATGAGTCATCTTAGACAAAGGAGAGTCAGATCAATCTAGCTAGGTGTGTTATGCTAATTGACTCTCACAAAAGATTACAATGTAAAACCATGATTTGATAGATAATTTGACAAAAAAATAACTACAACACCAAACATAAAGATTACAAAACAAAGCCCCAAATTGCAAAGTAATATGAAAATGTGATTTAAAAATGGGTGTTGCAATGTGTACCAAGCATATCAGAACATGTGATCAACATGTACAAACAAAAATTTATACTCTGTGCACAAAGTGTAACATATACAAAGTATATGCACCCACATTAAAGTGATTGTGTAGCATTACCGAGAGAAATTTATTTAAGTTAACATATATGATTATGAAAGACAAGCATGCCACAACAATAAAATAACCCCAAACATATGAAAATCAAATTCTAAAGTCACAAGACATGAAACAGTACATAAGTAATCCATTATATAGGGTTTGTTGGCATTTTGAGATTGTTGGTATTCTGCATATAGATTGCATTAATGATATATTGTCATCGATGTCAATTGAACCGGTAATGGTAGTTATGTTATTGTTTATATTGTTGTTTTTGATATTGAACAATAATCGGTAAGAAGAGCTCGTTGGAAGATGTTGTAAACCGGTGTGTTAAGTTTGTGAGTTGAACCGATAAACTGGTGTAAAGGGTTAAACCTTTTTATACAGTATAACCGGTAAACCTTACCTATTGATAAACCCTAACTGATCAAGTTTATTGGTTTATTATCTGGAGAGAGGTAATGATGGAGACATGTGTGATCATTGTATGAGGATAAGTTCAAACTGATTTGGCATATTTATTTGATTTCTTGGAAAGGAGCAAAGTGGATTGCATCGAATGCACAACGCATGATGAGTTAAAAAGTCCAATGGAGTGGTTGGAACTTTCTTGAAGAATGTGAAGAGATTGTTATGATTTCTAATGGTCAAGATTGCATTGACTTGTTTGTAATCTTGATGGTGTGAATTAGGTTTTTGTTATGTTACCGACCTAATTATTTTTGTATTTAATGTCGATGAAGTTGCTGTATGAGTGTTCGCAAAGTAGGCAAGATTGGGAGAAACTTGTGAGTGTGCAGTTTCCTAACTGGTGAATGGATATGTACTTTGAGTAAAGGCAAATTGAAGCTTAAGAAGGATCTGATCAAGCAAGTGTAGTGCTATTCAGACAGATCAACAAAACTTGTTGTTCTCTAACAATTACAATAGAAGTGAAATCCCATAACTGATAAGCTCTAACAAGCTTGGTTACTCATTAAATCCTCTAACAAGGTGGTCCATTAACTTGGATTCTTAAATCCTCCACGGAGGTTACTCCTGATAGGGTATTGTGCTTTTCATCAAGGGATATTTGTAAATCCCTTAACAAGGTGATTCCTAAATAGGAATTAGTTCTTAACAATACTTATTGTAAATCTTTAATAGGCTTGGCTCCTACTAGGGCGAACTTCAGAAGAGTTCAGATAGCTATCTTTGTGAGTCCCATCTCACCGTGGTTTTTACCTATTTGGGTTTTCCACATATAAACATTTGTGTCAAGTGGTGAATGATTTTGTGGTTGAGATCTTATATGTTGATTAGATTAATTTCTGATAAAGCATGATATCTAGAAGCATTGAAAGATGAATGTGTTGAGTTTTGATTAAGCATTGTTGATGATTCATAAAGGTTGAAGTTGTTTATTGTTAAGCTATTATAACAGTCAAACTAGTTGATGTCAAGTATTCCTATGAATATTGATCTTGATTGAAATAAGTTTACTTTGTGTGATTGAATTTTGAGTTTGGGAACTTTGTATCAGTTTTTCAATATACTGATTCACCCTCCCCCTCTCAGTATTCTACTAGATATTTATTCTTTCATCATACCATCAAGGTCAATAGGCACATTCGATAAATCATGTATATCAAGTATAATTACATTAAATTAAATCCATTATCCAAAGGTAGTGGAACTAAAAGCATAATAGATAAAGATAAAATAAGTTGAACAACACATGTATTTTTGGGTCAACATGGAAGAGACCAAAAATATCTCAATTCTTTTCATCATCCCCCAAGTAGACAACACAAAAGCACATTTTCAATAAGATCACATTTATGACATAGCATCTATACAACATATAGAAGTGAGATACAAATATAGGAATGCTATGACATGGTTTGTCCTTTTGTTTCCTTGTGCCAATGGAGAAACAATTGTCATCCAAAGAGATCTTAATAAAACACAAAGACACAACAATTGTCATCCAAAGAGATCTTAATAAAACACAAAAACACACCAAGTATCCAATTAAATGGATTGCATTACATGCAAGAAAACATATAAAATAATCTACTGATCAAGTGAGCTAGTCTAGAAAATCATTCACCTCCCAATATTGCTCAATATCATTTAGAGATGGTGGACAAGACTATAAAGGAGCCACAACTAGTACAATATATGGATCTAATGCTAGTGGCAAAAAGGGACCATGCTATAATGATGAATCATTATGTGTGTAACTAGGAGATAGCGTTTAAAACATTGAAGATAGTTCATAATTAATTTCAAATTTATATATATCATGAAAATAATTAGTACTGTAAACATTATTATCAACATCATCATCCATATTAATCACAATAGGAGATCTCGCGTGAGGAGGAGAAGGATAAGAAGAATGATTATGCATCAACAACTTCAACCTTTGGTGAGGGTAATCAACATAAAGCTCCTCTCTAGGATTAGGAAAAGGCTAGGAAAATGGGATCAAATCAAAATCCAACTACTTGGGACAAAAAAATTTATGGGCAACAAGCTCACAAGCCCTGAGATGATGTCTTCATTTGTGTTCTGTTTAACTACTATTTTGTTTGTTATGACTCAAAGCTTGTGTATAAGAAGGTTGGGGATCACTCAAAATTGTTCCTTTTCTTCCTTCATTTTAGGAGCAGAAGGAGGAACAAAAGATACCACACTAGGTTCAGGGATTGATGATTTTGGGTGTTTTTCTCTTTATCCTTTATAGGATTTGGGAGGTAGAATTAAAACATATATAGGAGGAATGGAAGGAGTAGTATACAGAGATCATAATCAGCATTCATAGATTCTATCTCTAACCCATCTTGAGAAGAAGTAAAGATGCTGCCCATAGCTATGAATCTAGATCTAGTAGAGATGCTGATGACAAAGACAACTTAGTGGAACTTGAAGCATTGTTGGCAAAATGAATTCCCAGAGGCACTGGTAAATATAAAGGTAAGCTACGTTCAAAATGTTTTGCATGCAACCAAACTAGTCATATAGTATCTAATTGCCCTAATGGTGAAAATGAGTACAAAAGAGACAAATTTAAGAAGTATAAGGGTAAAGGCAAAAGAGATTGTCTTGTAGCTATTGACAGTGGTATTAATGATGAAGAATCTGATGATGATGCTAGTGAAGATATTGTGTTTGTAGCTATTAAGGAAGAAATATCAGATCAGAAGGCACTAGTATCCAGAATGGATAACTCTGATGATTGGATCATTGATAGTGGTTGTTCACATCACATGAATGGTGATCGGAGAAAATTTATTTCTCTGAAGGAATTTGATGGCGATATTGTCAGATTTGGCAATGACTCATCGTGTATGGTGAAAGGCAAGGGAGTTGTTTCTCTTAATGGGAAGAGCAGTACTTACAATGTCTATTGGGTTGAAGGCTGAAAACACAAACTTTTGAGTGTGGCACAACTTAATGATAGAGGATACCCACTAGAGTTTAGGAATGGTATGTGCAAAATTTTTGACAACAAAGGTGAATTGATTGCAACCAGTAAACAGACCAGAGGTAATCTATTTCATCTTAACCCTAAAGTTAGCAACTATTTGATTGCAAAGATAGATGATAGTTGGATTTGGCATAGGAGATTTTGTCATGTAAATTTTGACAATATTGTTAAAGTAAGCAAGTCTAAGACAGTAAGAGGTCTGCCTCAGCTATACAAACCGTTTAATTCTCTTTGTAAAGAATGTCAGTTAGGAAAGATGACTTCCTCAACTTTCAATAGAAAGTCTTTCTCAGTAGATCACTTTTTAGATTTGGTTCATACAAATCTATGTGGACCAATAAGAACAAGAAGCATTCAAGGTGACAAATATTTCATGATCTTCATTGATGATTGTTCAAGTATGATGTGGGTCACATTCTTGAAGGATAAGAATGAAGCTTTTGATAAATTGAAGGCATTAAGAGCCTTAGCTGAGAAAGAGAGTGGCAAAAAGATAAAATTTCTGAGAACAGATCAAGGTGGTGAATTTACTTCTTTGAAATTCACTATGTATTGTGATGATAATGGTATCAAGCGACAACTTTCTGCACCAAGGACACCACAACAAAATGGTATAGTAGAAAGAAACAACTGGACAATAGTTGAAGCGGCTAGGACAATGTTGGTACAAGGAGATGTGGCAAAAACATTTTGGAGAGAAGCTGTAAGTACAATGGTCTACACAATGAACCGGATTTCGATGAAAAAAGGTAAGGACAAAACCCCTTATGAATATTGGTATGGGAGATCACTTGATGTTAGCTATTTTAAGATATTTGGAAGCAAATGTTTTATTAAAAGAGGTGATTACATAACCACGTTTGAAGCTAAGAGCGATGAAGGCATATTTCTTGGTTACTCCACCAATAGTAAGGCCTATAAATGCTTCAACAACCAGACACAGAAAAATTGTTGAGAGTGTTGATGTTTGTGTAGATGAATGTCTTGAAGTTATAGAAGGAATAAGTTCAGACAAAAATGATGAAGATCCTTGCATTTCTCTTTTGGAACCTGAAACTGTTAAGACAGAAACCGATAAAGCAAATCCTGGTGCACTTTTTCAACTAGAACAAATAATTTCAGAAGAAGATGATAATGAAGAAGCTGAATTTGATGAGAATGATCATGTTATTCCTGATGGGCAACAAGCTCACAAGCCTTGAGATGATGTCTTCATTTGTGTTCTATTTAACTACTATTTTGTTTGTTATGACTCAAAGCTTGTGTATAAGAAGGTTGGGGATCACTCAAAATTGTTCCTTTTATGCCTTCATTTTAGGAGCAGAAGGAGGAACAAAAGATACCACACTAGGTTCAGGGATTGATGATTTTGGGTGTTTTTCTCTTTATCCTTTATAGGATTTGGGAGGTAGAATTAAAACATATATAGGAGGAATGGAAGGAGTAGTATACATAGATCATAATCCGCATTCAGAGATTCTGTCTCTAACCCATCTGTGAGAAGAAGTAAAGATGCTGCCCATAGCTATGAATCTAGATCCAGTAGAGATGCTGATGACAAAGACAACTTAGTGGAACTTGAAGCATTGTTGGAAAAATGAATTCCTAGAGGCACTGGTAAATATAAAGGTAATCTATGTTTAAAATGTTTTGCATGCAACAAAACTGGTCATATAGCAGCTAATTGCCCTAATGGTGAAAATGAGTACAAAAGAGACAAATTTAAGAAGTATAAGGGTAAAGGAAAAAGAGATTGTCTTGTAGCTATTGACAGTGGTATTACTAATGAAGAATCTGATGATGATGCTAGTGAAGATATTGTGTTTGTAGCTATTAAGGAAGAAATATCAGATCATAAGGCACTAGTATCCAGAATGGATAACTCTGATGATTGGATCATTGATAGTGGTTGTTCACATCACATGAATGGTGATCGGAGCAAATTTATTTCTCTGAAGGAATTTGATGGCGGTATTGTCAGATTTGGCAATGACTCACCCTGTATGGTGAAAGGCAAGGGAGTTATTTCTCTTAATGGAAGAGCAATACTTACGATGTCTATTGGGTTGAAGGCCGAAAACACAAACTTCTGAGTGTGGCACAACTTAATGATAGAGGATACCCACTAGAGTTCAGGAATGGTATGTGCAAAATGTTTGACAACAAAGGTGAATTGATTGCAACCGGTAAACAGACTAGAGGTAATCTATTTCATCTTAACCCTAAAGTTAGCAACTGTTTGATTGCAAAGATAGATGATAGCTGGATTTGGCATAGGAGATTTTGTCATGTAAATTTTGACAATATTTGTAAAGTAAGCAAGTCTAAGACAGTAAGAGGTCTACTTCAGCTAGACAAACCGGTTAATTCTCTTTGTAAAGAATGTCAATTAGGAAAGATGACTTCCTCAACTTTCAATAGAAAGTCCTTCTTAGTAGATCACTTGTTAGATTTGGTTCATACAGATCTATGCGGGCCAATAAGAATAAGAAGCATTCAAGGTGACAAATATTTCATGATGTTCACTGATTATTGTTCAAGGATGATGTGGGTCACATTCTTGAAGGATAAGAATGAGGCTTTTGATAAATTGAAGGCATTTAGAGCTTTAGCCGAGAAAGAGAGTGGCAAAAAGATAAAATGTCTGAGAACAGATCAAGGCGGTGAATTTACTTCTTTGGAATTCACTAAGTATTGTGATGATAATGGTATCAAGCAACAACTTTCTACACCAAGGACACCACAACAGAATGGTATAGTAGAAAGAAACAACTGGACATTAGTTGAAGCGACCAGGATAATTTTGATACAAGGAGATGTGGTGAAAACATTTTGGAGAGAAGCTGTAAGTACAACGGTCTACACAATGAACCGGATTCCAATGAAAAAAGGTAAGGACAAAACCCCTTATGAATACTGGTATGGGAGATCACCTGATGATAGCTATTTAAGATATTTGGAAGCAAATGTTTTATTAAAAGAGGTGATTACATAACCAAGTTTGAAGCTAAGAGTGATGAAGGCATATTTCTTGGTTACTCCACCAATAGTAAGGCCTATAAATGCTTCAACAACTAGACACAGAAAAATTGTTGAGAGTGTTGATGTTTGTGTAGATGAATGTCTTGAAGTTATAGAAGGAATAAGTTTAGACAAAAATGATGAAGATCCTTGCATTTTTCTTTTGGAACCTGAAACTGTTAAGACAGAAACCGGTAAAGCAAATCCTGGTGCACTTTTTCAACCAGAACAAATAATTTCAGAAGAAGATGATAATGAAGAAGCTGAACCTGATGAGAATGATCATGTTATTCCTAGGTATGTGAGACTAAATCAGAGTCCTAAACAGATAATTGGGGATAAGGATACCGATGTACTAACTAGAAGGAGATTAAGAGAAAACTCTTGCATGATCTCTACCTTTGAACCTAGAAGTGCTAAAGAGGCATTTGGTGATGATCATTGGGTAAAAGCTATGGAGGAGGAGTTGGATAAAATTGAGAAGAACAACACTTGGACCCTAGTACCCCAACTGGTAAACAAGAACGTTATAGGTACTAAATGGGTGTTCAGAAATAAATTAAATGAAGATGGTGTTGTAGTTCGCAACAAGGCAAGATTAGTCTGCAAAGGCTATGCACAAGAAGAAGGAGAAGATTATGAAGAGAATTTTGCACCAGTAGCAAGACTGGAAGGTGGCAGAACATTACTGGCATTTGCAGCTCATAGAAAGTTCAAGGTATATCAGATGGATGCCAAGTCTGCATTTTTGAATGGGATATTGGAAGAAGAGGTCTATATAGAGAAACTTGATGGTTATGCATTAACAGATAAGGAAGACATGGTATGGAAATTGCATAAAGCTTTGTATGGATTAAAGCAGGCACCCAGAGCATGGTATGAATGACTTCATACTCATCTGATGAAGATAGGATTTGCTAGAACCAGTGATGATAGCAACATTTATCTCAAGTTTGAAGGAGATAATATACTGGTCAGTGAAGTATTTGTTGATGACATTATATTTGGAGGTAATGATGACATGAGTAATTATTTTGCAAATGAAATGAAGAATGAGTTTGAGATGTCATTAGTAGGGGAAATAAATTTTTTCATAGGCTTACAGATACAACAGATGAAGAATGGTATTTTCATTACTCAATCCAAGTATGTGAAAAAGGTTCTGAAGACTTTTAGTATGAGTGACTGTAAACCAGTTAGAACCCCAATGGTTACAGGTTGTAAATTATCCAAGGAGGATGTATCTAAGTCTGTAGATGAAAAGGTATATAGATCAATGATTGGCAAGTTACACTATGTTGTTCACAGTCGACCGGATATTGCCCATACAATTGGTATTGTTGCTAGATTTCAGAAAAATCCAAAGGAAGCACATCTGATGGCAACTAAAAGAATTTTTAGATATATGAAAGGTACAGTTGACTATGGATTATGGTATCCATATGGTGGAAATTTTGATTTGAAGGTGTACACTGATGCTAATTGGGTAGGAAATATTGATTGCCAGAAGAGTACTACCGGTGGAGTATTCTTTCTAGGAGGAAGGTTAGTTTCATGGAGTAGTAAAAAGTAGAGTTGTACTTCACAATCTACTACTGAAGCTGAGTATGTAGTAGCTTATATGAATTGCACACAAGCTATGTGGATGAGGAACATTTTGGAAGGCTTGAAGATGAAAATATCAGAACCAATAAAGATTTTGTGTGATAATACAAGTGCAATAAACATTTCTAAAAATCCTGTTCTACATGCAAGGACTAAGCACATTGAGTTGAAGTATCACTTCTTGAGGGAAAAAGTTCAATGTAAAGATGTCATCTTGGAGCATGTCTCTACCAAGGAGAAACTTGCAGATATCTTTACCAAACGTCTGCCTAAGACCACTTTTGAGTATCTTAGAAGTCAATTGGGGGTTGTCCCTCTTCGTGAAGTTAATTGAGCATGATGCTGATTGCATCAATCCCTGAATTACTTGTAGAATCTTACATGGATTGATGAAGAAGTGGATGTACTCCACAGGGGGAGCATCAAGTTGCAATATGATGTTGATACACAATGAGAGCAGAATTACATGTTTTTACTTTCACTTTGGCATTGCTTTCAAAGGGGGAGAAGAATTATATGATTGAGAAGAAGAATTATGTGTTTGATTAGGTGAACCAGTGACAGACTGAAGACATATAGAGCAAAGGTGAATACTTGGTAATGTAAACTAGGATTCCTATTCACCAATCTTAGCAGCAATCAGAGGCGTTGATATTTGTATTGCCATCAATGCCAAAGGGGGAGATTGTTGGCATTTTGGGATTGTTGGTTTTCTGCATATATATTACATTAATGATATATTATCATTGATGTCAATTGAACTGGTAATGGTAGTTATATTATTGCTGATATTGTTGTTTTTGATATTGAATAGTAACCGGTAAGAAGAGATTTGTGGAAGATGTTGTAAACCGATGTGTTAAGTTTGTGAGTTGAACCGATAAATCGGTGTAAAGGGTTAACCTTTTTATACAGTATAACTGGTAAACCCTACCTGTTGATAAACCCTAACCGATCAAGTTTGTTGGTTTATTATTTGGAGAGAGGTAATGATGGAGATACATGTGATCATTGTATGAGGATAAGTTCAAACTATTTTGGCACATTTATTTGATTTACTGGAAAGGAGAAAAGTGGATTGCATCTAATGCACAACGCGTGATGAGTTACAAAGTCCAATGGAGCGGTGATCATGGAGTGGCTGGAATTTTCTTGAAGAATGTGAAGAGATTGTTATGATATCTAATGGTCAAGATTGCACCAACTTGTTTGTAATATCGATGGTGTGAATTAGGTTTTTGTTGTGTTACTGACCTAATTATATTTGTATTTAAGGTGGATGAAGTTGCTTGTAAGACTGTTGACAAAGTAGGAAAGATTGGGAGAAACTTGTGAGTGTGCAGTTTCCTAACCGGTGAATGGATCTGTACTTTGAGTAAAGGCAGATTGAAACTTAAGAAGGATCTGATCAAGCAAGTGTAGTGCTATTCAGACAGATCAACAAAACATGTTGTTCTCTAACAATTACAATATAAGTGAAATCCCTTAACCGGGTAAAATCTAACAAGCTTGGTTACTCATTAAATCCTCTAACAAGGTGGTCCATTAACTTGGATTCTTAAATCCTCCACCGAGGTTACTCCTAAAAGGGTATTGTGGTTTTCATCAAGGCATATTTGTAAATCCCTTAACAAGGTGATTCCTAAACAAGAATTAGTTCTTAACAGGACTTATTGTAAAGCTTTAACAAGCTTGGCTCCTAATAGGGCAAACTTCAGAAGAGTTCAGATAGCTATCTTTGTGAGTCCCATCTCACTGTGGTTTTTACCTATTTGGGTTTTCCACGTATAAAGATTTGTGTCAAGTGGTGAATTATTTTGTGGTTGTGATCTTATATGTTGATTAGATTAATTTATGATAAAACATGATATCTAGAAGCATTGAAAGATGAATGTGTTGAGTTTTGATTAAGCATTGCTGATGATTCATAAAGGTTGAAGTTGTTTACTGTTAAGCTGTTATAATAGTCAAACCGGTTGATGTCAAGTATTCCTATGAATAGTGATCTTGATTGAAATAAGTTTACTTTGTGTG
Source organism: Cryptomeria japonica (assembly GCF_030272615.1). Classification (NCBI taxonomy): domain Eukaryota; kingdom Viridiplantae; phylum Streptophyta; class Pinopsida; order Cupressales; family Cupressaceae; genus Cryptomeria; species Cryptomeria japonica. Next base: position 878,380,379 of record NC_081409.1, on the reverse strand, counting down.
ATTGAATTTTGAGTTTGGGAACTTTGTATCAGTTTTTCAATATACTGATTCACCCCCCCTCTCAGTATTCTACCAGATATTTATTCTTTCATCATACCATCAAGGTCAACAGGCACATTCAAAAAATCATGTATATCAAGTATAATTACATTAAATTAAATCCATTATCCAAAGGTAGTGGAACTAAAAGCATAATAGATAAAGATAACATAAGTTGAGCAACACATGTATTTTTGGGTCAACATGGAAGAGACCAAAAATATCTCAATTCTTTTCCTCATCCCCCAAATAGACAACACAAAAGAACATTTTCAACAAGATCACATTTATGACATAGCATCTATACAACATATAGAAGTGAGATACAAATATAGGAATGCTATGACATGGTTTGTACTTTTGTTTCCTTGTGCCAATGGAGAAACAATTGTCATCCAAAGAGATCTTAATAAAACACAAAGACACACCAAGTATCTAATTAAATGGATTGCATTACATGCAAGAAAACATATAAAATAATCTATTGATCAAGTGAGCTAGTATATTAAATCATTCACCTCCCAATATTGCTCTATTCATTTAGAGATGGTGGACAAGACTATAAAGGAGCCACAATTAGTACAATATATGGATCTAATGCTAGTGGCAAAAAGGGACCATGCTATAATGATGAATCATTATGTGTGTAACTAGGAGATAGCGTTAAATCTTTTAAAACATTGAAGATAGTTCATAATTAATTTCAAATTTATATATATCATGAAAATAATTAGTACTATAAACATTATTATCAACATCATCATCCATATTAATCACAATAAGAGATCTCACGTGAGGAGGAGAAGGATAAGAAGAATGATTATGCATCAACAACTTCAACCTTTGGTGAGGGTAATCAACATAAAGCTCCTCTCTAGGATTAGGAAAAGGCTAGGAAAATGGGATCAGATCAAAATCCAACTACTTGGGACAAAAACTTTATGGACAACAAGCTCACAAGCTCTGAGATGATGTCTTCATTTGTGTTCTGTTTAACTACTATTTTGTTTGTTATGACTCAAAGCTTGTGTAGAAGAAGGTTGGGGATCACTCAAAATTGTTCCTTTTCTTCCTTCATTTTAGGAGCAGAAGGAGGAACAAAAGATACCACACTAGGTTCAGGGATTGCTGATTTTGGGTGTTTTTCTCTTTATCCTTTATAGGATTTGGGAGGTAGAATTAAAAAATATATAGGAGGAATGGAAGGAGTATGAAGGAGCCCAAGTCCATGATGTGGAGTAGGATGAATTACTTCTATGCTCATAAACAACGAAGGATCCTTAGGGATAATAGTCAAACGAAACCCTTAAGGTTTCCTTAAGGTTGATATCCTATTGTATTTGAACTTTTAATAGGAAAGGAAGTGGACATCTTGACGAGTTTCAAAGGTTGAGGTTTTTGAGGCTAGAAACAATATTGAGGGTGAAGTTTCTACAATTAGCTAAGGGCTCATAAAGACTATGATCGAGCATTATAAATTTCCCATTGCGAGGGAACTTCAAACACTTATGAATGGTATAAGGGATTGCTTTAATGGGAGTAAGCCAATGATGTCCCAACTTCACAGAAAATTGGTCCAAGATATGGATAATGGAAAAGGTAACATCTAAGCACTTAGTACCAACTTCAATAGGAACAATGATGGAACCTATGGTGGGACAAGAGAAACCATCACGCACCTTAATCACAAGATTAGACTTATCATATGCATATTAATGAAATTATAGCATGTAGAGATGTTCTTCTACAATAAAATTCACCATGTATATTGGATCAATGAGTAGTCCATGTGAAAGCTTGCATTTGATCTTTGTAGTAATGTATAATGGTCCATTAGGTTCTTTTATGATATCTTTTGACTCAAAGATAATGCAAAGTTCACACTTAAGCTTAGGTTTCTCAATCAAGTTTACAACTTTGTTTGCTTCATTAGATATATCATCAATAGCTATAAAGCCTCTATGATTATGCTCAACAACATTGGTAGAATGGGAAGACAAAGGATTTCTAAAGATTTATAAATTTTGATTAGCACATGCCATAAATTTATTTCTTTTATCATTCACACCGTCCAACACTATAGAATTATAATTAATAAGGTCTTAGATTCCATGTTTTAGGTGGATACATTTATAGATTTGTATCATGCTTGGGTTGATGATGGTATTGACAAAAGGCTTTTGAATCAAAATAAGGTGGCAAAGGCTTCAAAGTATCTATAGGATGAATAGGAGGAAGCTTCATCACATTGTTATTTATCAATTGAACCATGATACTATCCAATGACTGAAAAGAGGAGTGAATTAGTGATGCTTGATGTTTGAAGAAAAGTGAGCTATAATAGGGGTTGTTGTGGCTGCCATTTGAGAATCAATGTGATTGGAATAATTGTTTCTATTAATCTTGATTATGTTTTTATTTTGTTTTCTAAATTTTTGAAATGTTTGATGAGAACCTTCATTTTTATAAACTGGAGTAAAAGATGAAGAAGCCTCATATTGACTCACTTGAAGCTAATAAGTATGAAGTGTTGTACAAAATTGTGTGAAATATGCAAATTCAGAAAACACAAACTTATCTCTAATATCTTTTTACAAATTAATAATCAAAATCCTTAGAATATCACCATTAGGCACAAGATAAGAAATTTGTGCAAACAAATATTGATATCTACCATTAAAATCAATTATTTTTTCCTTAGAACCTTGTCTATAATGCACTAAATTAGTAAAAGTAAATTGTGGGTCAATATTATTTTAAAAGTGTTGAATGAATGTATTAGCCAAGTGTTGAAAACTATCAATTAAATAACTAAGCAAGGAGAAAAAACATTCCAGAGATCTTTATCTTTTAAAAAATGAGGGGATAGTTTTGCAAGGAGTGCATGATCATAGAAGAAGTAACTACACAAAATCAAAAATGTTTTCACATGAGTGTGGGGGTCTCCTTGTCCAATATACTTTTACAAATGGGGAACCTCAATGTGTCGCGGAAGAGGAATACGAAGGATTTAGGTTGGGTTATGGTAGCCAATTGTTTTTGTAAAGATGAATCATTTGGTAATAAGTAGTTTATGGTGGCTTCAATGGATTAATTGGATTGATAATGGTTGGATTGTGATGAAGGATTTGAAGGTGTGGTATGATGGATAGGTGGAACATTATGGTAGGTAGGTGGAGGACATGTTTAAAAAACAAATGAGAGGTTGGTTGAAGGTGGAATTTAAGCATAATAATTGATAAGATCCCCCCCACTACTAATATTTATAGCATTTAAATTTTGTGCAATGGTATCCATGATGGAAGATGTATAAGTAGGCACATTAGGTAAAGATGTAGGAATAGGCATGGAAATATCAACTTGGTTTGTAGGAGTTGAATGTCCAAGTACTTTGACACAACAAGCCAATTTCATTGTGTTTCATCCACTAGGTGAGCTTGTTGCCCCATATTTAGCATACCCAAAATTTGAACTTCAAATTGGTCTCAATACTGAATGAAGGCCCAACTATGTGTCTATGCGCAAGCAGTGAGTATGTGACTCAAGGTCATTGTCAGTCAGAATATAAAAAATGGATGGATTTTGAAAATTAATAATAATTGAGGGAAATAATTTGACAGGCATGTCCTAAGAATCATTTTGTGTCATGTGGCCAATTTTTGCTTGAACCCAGTTCACAGTTTGCTATATTTTAAACTTTCAAATTTTGATGTCCCTCGCTTACAAATAATTAAAATATCTCATCCTAGGTATTGTCATGAGGAATAAATCACGATTTTGGCTCTTTTCCCTACCATCAACACGTGTTTCAAATTTCAGAGCCTAACTCCCTACCGTTTGGAATATATGGTAATCTTTCTCAAGCTTGAGCATTAAATTTAAAATATTTAAATTATTTTTCAAAAAAAATTTAATATTTTAAATTATTTTGTGTGGGTTCGCTTTGTCAAGAAGGTTAGAAATGCTTCATTTTGGAGCATTCTTAACATCCTCCATAAGAGTTATTAAAAAAAAATGCTTCAAACAATAGTATGAACATTCATGTGTGGGATCCCTTTGTCAAGAAGGTTAGAAATGCTCCATTTTGGAGCATTCTTAACCTCCTCTATAAGAGTTATTTAAAAAAAAAATGCTTCAAACAACAGTATGGACATTCATCAAGGCAGCACTAGAGACATGGCTGCAAACCATAGAAGCATAGCCAATGTCGTGAATTATTTGATAGGATGCCACAACTGCATAGACAATGCCGTGGACCATTTGACAAATGCAGATCATGGAAGTTTAGACAAGGCAAGTGAATTGTTTAGCAGAAATACGTCAAAATGATGTCATCCCATTGCATGTAATGATTGCAGATCATGCACCAAAATGAAGATGTTAAATTTTTTTTAGTAATTTTCAAAGTGAATGCAATCTACAGGCTTATAACTGAATTCTACAACCTTTAATAACATCCTACCTACCCATACAAAATGAAAGCTTAGAACACCAGTCATAGGCATTCATCAAAGCATAAAGGTTAGAGGAATTTTGCCAGCCATTGCAGTTGCAATTGCTCTGGTAGACCTGTATGAAAAATATGGAGGTGTAGCCAAGGCAATGCATGTTAATGATTGACATAATACCTCAAAAATGTCATCTCATGTAATGCAATCAACAAGTGTAAGGCCGAATTCCACAACCTTTTAAATGGAGATTTATCAAAGCATAAAGGATAGAGGAATTGCATCAGATGTTGTAGTTGCATCTACTTTGATAAACAATACAGATATCGTGTTTTTGACTGTTTGTAGAAATGTAGATTTTGAAAGCATAAAACAATGACATGTTCATCTGCTAGATATGCATGTGGTTCTGGAAGTTTGGATCAGACAGTGAGCGTGAACTATTTATTCAATTAAGTATCTCAAAAGGAAAAGACATCATCTCAAACAATGAAATGATCACACTAATGCACAAAATTGAATTGTTGAGAAGACGAGTAAAGTAAAACCCCGCGACATTCATCAATATCCTCCAAGCACATGCCAATATGGGAATTTTGAAACAAAATGATTTTTGTCATACATCATAGTTGCAAGCGCTCTGGCTGACATGCATAAGCAATGTGGAGGCCAAGATACAATATTCAATTTGTTTGATGAGATGCTCCAAAGAAATGAGAGTCTTTAGGCATGTATGATTGTAAGGCTTGCACGATGGATTCATTGAAGAGGGGCTTAATGAACTCTCAAGCAAATGAAGAGCTTGCGAATGGAAAATACAGTTAACAGGATTGCATGCAAAATGTAGGAGCAAATATAAGAGTACGTTAACTATTTGACTAAATGCCTCCAAGAGACATCTTGCAGAATTAAATGAAATGATTGCAAAATGAGCACATATGAATTTCATGGATGAAGGTAGTATATACTCAAATCAATACACATCCATAGTTGATCACCATGCTTGCAATGGCTATATTGATGATGTGTGGATGTGTTTGAACTTTGTCTATGTAGATCGTTTCCAACACTGTCAGTGTCATTATAAAATTTGTCTACATTATGAGGGTTCTAAATACTTTAGAGCACTAAATATTTTGATCTCATAAATTGCACATGTCCATGGTTAAGCTTCATGCCCGTCATGGATATCTTAAGGATACACTAAATATTATTATGACATTCAAACCTGTGCTGGTTGTATCGATGTGTTTTTGTGGTGCTAACAAATCATACAAGAATGTAGGTTGAGCATCCTTGAAATCATTTTGTTTATTCAGAAGGACTCTGGTCACACACATCGTGGAATCATGGACATCGATAAAATGTCTTGAGGAGATGTCATCTCAAGGGATGAGATGTAATGAATACAAAATGTGCAGAATATAAAGGTTTATGAGTCAATGTTGGCCACAACATAGAAAAGTCAAATCAATATCAGATATTATACTTGGGAATGTGCTAGTTGACACACATATAAAAGTGAAATCATAAGAATCTTTTGCAAACTGAATTAAAGAGATGTTATCCCTGGGAAATGCAAGGCTCTATAACTCCAAGGGAGTGTGAATGACATGGAGGATGTGATATGATGGCCAAATTTCTCAAATAGAATTCACAAATATGCAAGGTGACCATGAAGGATATCTAGCTAATGTAGTTGGAATGCATGTCTTTGGAGGACGGATGACTACTTTATTTCGATGATCAATGCACTAACATATGAGCATGTTGTGATTTCAAATGGTGAGATGATGACAACTACACATGAAGTGGATGAAGATTGAGAAGCACCTCAACATAACTCATGACTTGGTTCTTTATCAATATTACAAGTTTGAACTTGTATTTTTGTAAAAGTGACATGTTACTCATTGTAGCTAACGGTCAGAAAGTGGACCTTATTCACACAAAAGTGAAGTAGTTTCTAACTAAGCTCTTTTTGCATAAAAATGAGTTAGTTACTAAGGTGGTTATTCTGGGAAGCCTATAAATACAAGGCTATTTGTAATGTAGGGGGGGGGACTTTTGACAGAGGGGAAACTCTACAGTAATTATTGAAGAATCTTGTAATGAATTTTAATTTTACACTATGTACAAAGAGGTTTACGAGATTGTATAATCTCAGAAAGACAATAAAGAATGCTTTCAAGTTTGTATGTTCTTGATGTTCTTCTAAGTTGTCATTACTGATTTTTCATATGTTAAATTAGTAATTCCTTTTTGTGCTCACATGAATTATCAACAATATATGCAATTGATGTTATAAAACACGATCACTTCCTAGTATCTTGAAGTAGATGTGTCAAGATAACTTCTCCTTCTGTATGTCAAGATTTGTTATCTTTATTTCTTCATCATTGCACATCGACACTTATTTTGTGCTCAAACCCCCTTTGTAATCATTATTAGTTGTGGAATCTCAGTTGGTTTTTGTATGTCTATCATTGGGGTTCCTATTACTCACATTTCTCTAGTTTTGTGTTTTCTCCTTTATGTACTTTCAGGTTAAAAGTACACAAAATTCCTAAATACCCCTATCATACAAGGGAGCTACCCCTCTCAAATGCAAAGGAAGATTGTGGTTTTACTCCAATCTCTCCAACTGTTGGAACGTTTGTCATTGCTCATCAGGCAAACATTGTCAGTTTTAGATAAACGACCGCAGTGACAAATATGTTTACCAACCAAATTATACCACGTAAAATGTCAAAACCATGTTCATCATTTGGAATCAACCTTATTAAACCTTCAATTAAGAGGATTGAGTCTTCACTAAATTGCTCTTGACTCATAAATTCTTGAAGATCTTCCAATTTCTTTTTAATATTCCTCAGTCTCTTAATAGACACTTGAGTTAAAGAGTTACCCTCATCATGAGAAGCATGAAGGGTAGGATTCCCAACAATGTTAGGCATGGTAGGTGCTAGATTAAAAGAAGATGATTAATCCAAGCTCCTAGGGAATAAGTTAACCAACTTAGGCTCAACACACTTAGTGTTTAAACCATGGGAAGGCACAAGTCTATAACTTCTTCTAACCAAGATATTGGATTCGACACAATGGGTAATGATACTCATATACAAAAAAGAAGGAAGACAAAGATAATAGAATTGGTTTATGCTCTCAATGCCTTTTATACAATTGTGAATGACAATGCAAGAAATTAACAATTGCTATGTAATTATAGCAGTGAAACAAGTGTCTGAAAAGGTAATGTAGCAATGAAATGATGAATTAACTAGCTATTTAAGAAATACAAGTGATTGAAATGATTATAAAAGTACATAAAAGATAAATTAATATCTCTAATTATGAAAATGATATGTAATTAAACTTAGATCCAAACATCCAAATCATAAATTAGGCAAGCTATGTTGGGTTCACCAAAATGTAATGTAGTGGAAATGGGGTTCACTAGTCTAAACATGCAAACGAGGAATCAAACCCCTTTCATATCAACATACATTGGATAATAAACAATTGGACCTACTTTAGACCCTTGGGAGAGCTTGGCACTTGATGATTGATCATCCTCTTATAATTTTTGATATGCTAGGATAAGATACAATAACAAATGATGCAAGAACTAGAGTTTTGACAAGAAAAAACATAAATAGGAAGGTACATAACTTTAAATCAAAAGAGAAGCTCATATCTAGAAATGGGTTATAGAGAGGAACCCATGTCTACAATCTAGGCCTGAAAGTGTTGGAAAATGTCAAGAGGCATCACTGTCTATATGGTGTTTTCATTAGCCTAGGTGTACCAAATCTAGATCAGAATACCATGTAGATCTTCCTCTCAACATTTTAGCCAAAAGTGCTAGATGCTTCCAAATTTTTAGCAGTTTTCAAGGGTTTTTGCTTGTTTTGAATCTAAAGATAAATTTCTTTGTTTACACTTTCTAAAATCTACTATTCTCTGTCATCAAATCTATCACCTACAAACATAAAAGAGGGAAAACATCTTGGGATATATAGGGGTTTGCCTAAGTCAAATCCCAAGTAGGAATTGACCTTCCCTACAAGAAATATTATTTGAAAAGAGAGCTTACTCTTGGAAGGCAAAGGCTAGAAACTTTAAGGAAATGTAAAATTGAAATGTTATACCTTTGTTATGAATATTCTTTCCTTTAAGCCTCATAAAAGGTTGATGCTTCTAGGTAGGATTTCACATGGAGGAAACACATAAACTTGATCATTGATGCCAACTTGAATGCCTGAATACTTAAATGCTTGATCACTCCTTCACTACCTTGAAGATAATTGATTACTTTCTCAATTGGAGCATAATTGGAATTGAATTGCATATGAAGAGATTTTTCAAATAAGCGGGTAAGACTTACTTTTATACTCAACCTTACAAAATGTGTTAAAATTTTGAAAAAGGTCGACAATGGGGAGCACTTTCCCTCTCAACTTTTGGGTAAGTGCACCAAGATGGTGAATAGAAAAGTGGCTTGTGCGTGTTCTATGAAATTCAAAAACGTGCTAGGCTTGGTAACACCAAGCCTAACCAAAAATAATAAAAAAAACAAAAGTTCCTCAAAACCTGATGGGGAGCACTTTCCCTCTCAACTTTTGGGTAAGTGCACCAAGATGGTGAATAGAAAAGTGGCTTGTGCGTGTTCTATGAAATTAAAAAACGTGCTAGGCTTGGTAACACCAAGCCTAACCAAAAATAATAAAAAAAACAAAAGTTCCTCAAAACCCATACAGGTTTTGAGGAACATTATATTTAATAATAAAAAAACAAGTTCCTCAAAACCCGTACTGGTTTTGAGGAAAATTTTCTCATAACCCGTACTGGTTATGCAAAACTAGAAGTTTTGGCCTTAGTTCTGTATAACCTGTACAGGTTATGTAGAAGTAGGAACCAAAGAAGAAGTGGAGAGAGAGAGAGAGAGAGAGAGAGAGAGAGAGAGAGAGAGAGAGAGAGAGAGAGAGAGAGAGAGAGAGAAGGGGATAGGAAGAGAGGGAGAGAGATAGGGAAAGAAAGAGAAGGGAAAGAGGGTGAGAATAGGAGAGAGAGAGAGAGAGAGAGAGAGAGAGAGAGAGAGAGAGAGAGAGAGAGATAATAGGATAAGGAGAGGGGGAGGGAGAGAGAGTTAAAGACATAGAGAGAAGTGGATAGGAAGAGAGGGAGAGAGATAGGGAAAGAAAGAGCGTGTGCGAGAGAGAAAGAGAGAGAGAGAGAGAGAGAGAGAGAGAGAGAGAGAGAGAGAGAGAGAGAGAGAGAGAGAGAGAGAGAGAGAGAGAGAGAGAGATGGGAAGGGAGAGAGACTAGGGGGTGGGAAGAGAGGGATATAATAGGATAAGGAGAGGGGGAGGGAGAGAGTGTTAGAGATAGAGAGAGAAGGGGATAGGAAGAGAGTGAGAGAGATATGGAAAGAAAGAGAAGGGAGAGAGGGTGAGAATAGGATTGAGAGAGAGAGAGAAGGGGATAGGAAAAGAGGGAGAGAATAGGATAAGAAGAGGGGGTGAGAAAGGCAGTTAGAGAGAGAGAGAGGAGGGGGTACGATAAAGAATAGGGGATAAGAAGAGAGGGAGAGCATATGATAAGGAGAGGGGGAGGGAGAGAGAGGGGGAGAGAGAGAGGAGATTGGGAGAGAGGGAGAGGGAGAGGGAGAGGGAGAGAGAGAGAGGGTGGAGATGGGGAGAATAGGATAAAGAGAGGGAGGGAGAGAGAGAGAGAGAGAGAGAGAGAGAGAGAGAGAGAGAGAGAGAGAGTAGGGTCAAGAGAGGGGGAGGAGGAGAGAGAATAGGATAAGATAACAAGAGGGGGAGGGAGAAGGGGGAGAGGGAGAGGTAGGGGAGAGAAAGAGAGAGAAGGGGGAGAGGGTGATAATAAGATAGGATAACGAGAGAGAGAGAGAGAGAGAGAGAGAGAGAGAGAGAGAGAGAGAGAGAGAGAGAGAGAGAGAGAGAGAGAGAGAGAACGAGAAGGAGAAAAGGGTGAGAGACTCAACAGAGAGAGAAGTGTGAGGGGGAGAGAGATGAGATATAACTCAAGGAGGATAATTAGGGCTCGGAATAGACAGAGACAATGATGGGGGAAGGAAGATGAGAGAGAAGAAAAGAAGAGAGACATGCATGTATACAAACATATATACATATATCCATATAAACATATGTATATATAACTATAGATATGCATATATACATACATAAACACATATTATATATGTATGTCTATACATATGTGTAGTATATGCTAAGTTTACAAGCATACATTTTGATGTCTTCATAACCCGTATGGGTTTTGTGAAACTCAAAATGATGTTTTTCATAACCCATACTGGTTTTGTGAAAATTAAAATAATGGTTTTTCATAACCCGTACAGGTTTTGTGAAACTCAAAATGATGTTTTTCATAACCCATACTGGTTTTGTGAAACTCAAAATTATGGTTTTTCATAACTCATACGGGTTTTGTGAAACTCAAAATGATGGTTTTAGTTCTAAATAACCTGTATGGGTTATGTAGAACTATGAATGGTACTTTTTATTTTTCAAAACCCGAGCGGGTTATCTTGCACATCAGACCCGTGCGGGTTTTGGCTTGGTAAGAGGGTTGGAAAATGACCCTAAGGTTTGTAAGCCCATTTTCCCTTCATTTTTGTCCCTTTACACGTTTTTTCATCTTCCAACATGATTTCTTGACTTCATCATCATTAGGTTTACAAATGATCAAGTGGGTATCTCTAAAATTACCACCATAATCTCACACATCTTCTCATCTTTCTGACCATATAATTTTTTTTATTTTTAGACAACATTAGCATAGTAAACTTTAATTTTCTTTACTAGTGCCTTGACAGTCCTCACAAACATACGTCTACCATTTTTTTAATAACTTTTGATATACTTGACCATATTCAAAATAAATTACATATTATTTTTCTACACTAGATTCTATACAATTTAAAAAAAAAGTTTTCATTTTCAATTTTTTGATGCAAGTTATGCCCAGCGCACGAACAGGTACCAAATTTTCAGGATGTGGTCACTTCAAAAAATCATAAAAAAAAATATTGAACCAAAAATTACAAAAAAATACACAACTTCTAGATCTCAATCTCACCTATCATCTTACCAAAGGGTTTTGCAAAATAATAAATCTAATTATATATTTTGTGTAGCGCACGAAAACAACTATGTTATGTTTTTTTGAAAAAATCAGGAATAATTTTTCTTGCGAGAGAGGTTTGACCCTCTTAATCTTATCCAATTTTTAAAAAAATTAGTAGTTTAGAAACTAGATTCAGAGTACTACAATTCTTATTCTTTTCTCAACTCCTAGTTTTGAGTATGTGACCTTCGAATATGTCTTTGAAGTTCAAGTTTACCTGTTTTTAGAAAAAAAGTGGCCACTTATACCCCCCTTTTTGTTCACCATCTTGGTGCACTTACCCTTTTCCCAAACATTACGGGTTCAAATTAGGGCCCTTTTTGACTGGACCATGTGGCTAGACACCATAGTCTAGGGGGACTAGGACACTAGAAACCTTAGTCTAGGAGGAATAGAAAGGTAGGCACCTTAGTCCATACGTTCTGGGATGAAAACAAAGTTAGAGAGCTTGGAAAGGTACTAAGCTTCTAGAATAGCACTAGCTTGAGAAGTAGTTAGGTTTCGGGACATGAAGGGAGCCCACAATAAGTGTAAATCAAGTATAAGGATACAATTTACGACATTACAAAAACTTGATTTGATTAATGGTAGATTTTGATAGAATAGAGTTGCATAAAGTGTGAGATATGAAAATGGTTAAGGAATGATCTTATTTCTGGGCTAATTTGGAAAAATCTACTCAAAGATGAGGATAATAATGAAGTTATTAGTTAATAAAATTGATTATGGAGTCAACTCAACTAAAAGATAGAAAAATGTCATTTTGAAATGATAAGGAGATAGTATTGAATTATTTTATTAAATTATTGGATTCTTGAGAGTAGTAAGCTTTCATTCAAAGATGAAATTAACTTGTGAGAAAAGAAGAATATGTAATTCAAAGATAGGGTTAACTTGTGTGAAGATAGTTATGATTTTTGAGAGTAGTAAGCTTTCATTCAAAGACGAAGTTAACTTGTGAGAAAAGAAGAATTTCTAATTCAAAGACATGGTTAACTTGTGAGAAGATATAGTTATGATTTTTTTAATTTATTTAATAGATTTTTTGATGAGGAAGTTGCTAATTTGAAGAATGAGTTAAATGATGAGATGAGATTGAGTTTCCTAACGATCATTGAGTTAACTAATTAGTGATGATTGAGTTGGCTAATAGATCAAAAATAGATATTATTCAAAAGTGGATAATTTTTTTTATTGCACTGCTAGGTTGCAAAGATAATGTATATTAATTATGAACGATAATTACATTAGAATATTACATTGATTCCAACCAAACAAGGGGCCGCCTATCAAACCAAATTAGCACAAAAGTGTTACATAGCTACTCCTAGATGAAAATATGTTACAACTATTGTTGAACATAGGGACCAAAATCATCACAACAATAACACAGATGCCTTCAAACTAAAAACTGGCAAGAGCCATCCACGAAAGAACTACGAGACCAACATCCTAACACCTCGAAAACCCTTGTCGTCCAGCAAGCCATGATAAACTCATATCGAGTGAAAGACCAAAAAAGATAACTCATATCGAGTGAGAGACCAAAAAAGATAACTCACCCACCCATCACTAAGCTTCATAGAACGCATCCAAACAGACCACTTCAGCAAAACAATATAGTCAGTCCAGGTTTCTCTCGACATCAATGCCCACCATCTTCCTTAGAAAGTCCCTTCCAACTGAGGCCCAATGTCGATGTCGCACAAGGCCAAATGCGTCGAAGTTCACGAGGATCAAAAGCTATCTAGCGACCACCACTCTAGATTGTAGAAGTTTATCTAGCAAAAACCACCATGTCAATATCATCAACTAGAAATTCTTCTTTAAAAACCTCTCAGAGAAGCTGAAGAATATCTACTTTTGTACCTCCCAAATCCAAAAGTGATGTCAGAAACCACGAGAAAATGTCAGCATCGACCCAATACTTATTAATTCAAGACAAGAAGTCCCTCTCCAACACCATCCTAATTGCTTCAAATTGCCAAAACCCAGGTTCCTTACAAATTGACTGCAGCCTAAGATCCGTAATTACACCGAGAAAATACATTTGTCTTTTCTCGCATCTACCACAAACATGTCATCACTTGGCCTCTTCCTTGTAATCATCTCTAATATCAGAATTCCATAACTATAAACATCTCCCTTAGTAGAAACATTCCCACCCAATGCGTACTCTGCAATCAGTTTTATTCATTAAATTCTTAAGAAGCAAATAAAGAAAATGATAATGTCAATATAAAGAAGACTAAAAGAATTTACCTGGGGCAATATATCCAATGGATCCTTTGAGTGCAAATGTTGTTGTACTCAATGAATCTCCAGAATTTGTACCAGTTAAACGGGATATACCAAAATCAGTCACAAGGGCTGTCATGTTGGCATCCAAGAGCACATTGCTAGGTTTTAAATCACAGTGCACAACTTGTAGAGGACAATCATGATGTAAATATTCCAGGCCATGGGCTACATCTATAGCATTGCTCAAATACTCACTCAATCCCAGTCTACAAAAGCCCTCACCATTTCTGTCAGGGTGCAAATGATTTTCCAAGCTCCCATTACATGCAAATTCAAGAACCAAACCTTTCAAGTCAGGATAGAAAAAGGCAATTATGATTCTGATGAGGTTACGGTGTCGAATCCTCCCTAACACCTTGCACTCTCTCTTGAAACTCTTTAAGAACTACTTCATTTTGCAAATTAAGAGTCTTGATGGCAATTATCTTACCATCCCTCAAGATGCCTTTGTAGACTGATCCAAAGTTACCCACTCCAAGCAAGTTTGACTCATCAAATCCAGATGTTGTAATGACAAGATCTTTATAAGAAAATTTTGGATAGTTGAGCCTTTGAAAATTAAAGCTCGAGGGGCTGACTAGCTCCCTTGAAAGTTTATGCCGCCATAGCATTCCTAAGATGAAGAAGCATAATACAATTGCACCGATTCCAACAACTAATAACACTATTTTTTTGAGCAGAGAGTGTTTTACCTCGGCCTGATTCAAGCATGGAGGCAATGAATAATTTTTTGGGCCACATAGGCCGGGGTTTCTCATAAACAGTACCGCAACAGTTCTATTTGGAAACATCCCTGCTTCTGCAATCCGCCCTGACAAATTATTGAAAGAGAGATCCATTTCTTGAAGATTTTTCAATTTGGAGAGTGAATCTGGTATTGGACCTTCAGAGGCGTTGTGGGACAGATTTAGATGCTCTAATGCTGTACAGTCTCCTAGAGAATCTGGAATGACCCCAGTAAGTCGATTTCCAGATATATCTATGGCTTGAGCCATTACAATTTTACTCATCTCGTGTGGGATGGACCCTTGCAGAGAATTCCATGAAAGATTGAGGTAGAATTGCAGGTTTTTAAGGCTGGCAAATTGGCAATGACTTCACCAGGTATTCTCCCCGCTAGTTTATTGTGAGATAAGTCAAGGAGCTCCAACTTCTGGCATCCATCCAAACTAACAGGGATTTTCCCTGATAACTTGTTGTGCTGAAGGAAAAGACGTCTCAGCTGCTGGGAGTTACAAAGAGAATCTGGTATTTTACCAGATAACTGGTTGTGACTAAGACTTAAGAGTCCGAGATGTTGCATTTGACCTATCTCACCTGGAATGCTTCCTTCTAATTTGTTCCCACCCAAATACAATCTCTCTAACTTGCGGAATCTTTTAATTCCAGATGGAATATTGCCGCTCAAATGATTATTGTGTAGATCTAAGAAGGTTAAGTTTGTCAGATTGACAATCTGTTGTGGTATGCTTCCGCTTATCATGTTGTCTGCTAAACTCAATTCGTAGAGATTGGAAGACAGTTGGCCTATGGATGGGAGCAATACACCAGTGAAAGTATTGTTTGCCATTTCTATTTTTTGCAAGTGGGAGCAATTTGTGAGAGTAGCGAGAAAGACCAATGTGTTACTGCTGTCACTAACAAGTTGATTGCTGTGCACGTAAAGCTTCGTAAGAAGGTTCAACTTACCCAGTTCCATTGGAACCATTCCACTCCGTTGGTTTGAATTTAAAGAAAGTTGTTTTAGACGGGAACAATTTCCCAAGGAGTTTGGTATGTTTCCACTAAGCTGGTTTCCCCATAAACCAAGGAACTCTACGTTGGTGAGCATTCCCAATTCAGGAGGAATGGTGCCGCTGAGCTCATTTTCGTTCAAATTCAACTCAACTAAGGCGGAGAGATTTTTGAGAGAGGGCGGAATGGTACCCGTGAGAGCGTTGACGCCCAAGGCGAGGTACCTCAAACTTGTCAGAAGACCGAGCTCAGGCGGAATGCTACCATGCAGTTGGTTAAAGGAGAGTGCCAGAAAATACAAATTGCGGCAAGCGGAGAGAGTGGGCGGAATGGTTTCTTGTAATTGATTTCTGTGAAGCCTGAGTATCCGTAGATGTGGGAGCTGGCCGAGTTGAGGTGGAATGGTACCAGTGAGGTAATTTTGGGAGAGATCTATGGATCGAAGAGAGGAGAGATTCCCCAGGACAGGAGAGATGGTGCCGTTTAAACTCATTAGGGTTAAATTGATGGCACGGACAGAGTGAGAAGAGGAGTGACAAGTAACACCAGTCCAGTTGCACAAGAAGGGGTGAAGGGGAGTCCAGTCGGCCAGAGAAGTGCCGTTCTTAGAAATGGCAGCTTTGAATCGCAAGAGAAATTGTTGTTGTTGTTGATGATTATGGGAGTGGGGAAGAGCGGAGATTAAAAATATGTAAAGCAGTAAGAGAAAAATAGTAGCCATGGAAGATCAAACTACCGTGAAGCAGGCGAAACACACAAGGCAAGCAATTGAACAGAATAGAATGGAATAGAAGGGAGGAGGAATAAATAGATTAATTTCGTTCTTTCACATGGATGGTAGAGGAATGGACGTATGTCATTGGACTATCTAATTTGCTCCTTTACTAAAATATTATTTTATTATTTAGAGAGTTATGTTTTAAAAATAATATTTATTTTAATAAATTATAAATTATAGCGAGCATGATTTTTTTAATAAATAAATAAATTATTGTTAAATTTATATTGTTTCAAAAAGTCAATATTGAATAATAATTTTAATTTTTTTTAATTAATTTTTATAAATAATATTTAATTAAAAAAATATTTCTTTTTAAAAGATGGTTATTTATTTTTTGAAATGACATTATATTAAGTGAAAAAAGTCTACTAAATGTAATTTAATTTTAAAGACAAATTCATATATTTCACAAGGATAAAATTTTCATATTCTTTATTTTTTGTGTTGTGATCTTACATTAAGTGAATAAATAAATAAGCGTGTAGACTTTAAATTTGATTAGTTTTTTCAATAAAAACTAAAATAAAAATATTTGTCATTAAAAAAATTATTTTAATAATTGATTATATAATTTTTCTACAATCTATAATTTAATTGTAATCAAAATTTATATTTCAAATTAATAATTAATGCTTCTATATTGCCACATATTTTAAATTTATTCTTAAATTAAAAAGTTTTTATCATAGATAAGGAGGAAGGAATGAGCTTCTAAAAGAAATCACCATCTACATATTGAAATATTAAGAGGAGGTTCCTAGATACATAGTATTTTGCAGTTAGACACAAATTATGTTTACACATAATTTTCCCAAGATTAGTCTAAGCTCATCAAATGTAATGCATACACATAAATATGAATAACATAGATTAAATAATAATATCTATAAGTATGACAATTGAAATTGTATTTATTCTATGCTATGAAACTAAATAGGATGGATAAAAGTAACTTGTTATCGAGATTAGAAATAGATTCTCTATGTTTGTGTTTCACTTCATATTGAAAATAAAATCTGTGTCCTTTTTAAAATTGAGTCTAGATCTATACATCATTCCACGCTTGTGGATCTATTCTCCAATGTGTAATTGAAGTTTTAAATTAGATGTAGTATTAATTTTGACAATGCTTTCTCTACTCTACTATATGATTGACATAAAATAGTTTATAATTCAAAATTTTTAGAGTGCACATTAAAACCAGAGTGTCATGTCCCCATGTGTTTTCCATTCAACTGTATGATTGGTGTCACATACAGAAGAAAATAAGACACGATAGAAAATTATGTTAAAATATAAACTGTATTTTAGATATATTTGTCATGTAGAGACAAGTCTCTTGTAAGAGACACAACTCTCCACTAATGTACACCTATTTAAGGATCTTTGGATCCAAATATTTGATACACAGAAAAATATAGAAATTTAATAAAATTATAGTAAAACTCGGCCCTCCCCATTGGCAATGGTCAAAAGTCATTAACTATGTTGGTCAAGAAAATTCCAATTATTGACGAAAGTATTCATACATCAATGTGATAAAAAGAATCCTTAGTCATGAAGATAATAAACATCGATTTGATAAAAATATTACTTAGTCACGAGGATGCATTCTTGATGTGATAAGTTACAATTTTTAAAAAGGATTTAATTAGATGGATGATTTTTCAAACAAAAAATCTAGCCTAGCATCTATTTCTTGAATTTTATGGGTTTAATCTTTGGATGTTTCTGAGGAACATTCCTAAGCATATATCTATGAATTTTATGGGTTTAACATTGTCATGTATGCCAAATTCATGACCTCTAATTTTTTTTAGTTGCCACAAGTGACTGAGGATAAAACTGTCTACCTCCTTACATAAATTATGATGCCATTAATATTCTAAAACTATGCATGGTCATTCAAGGGAACACTTTCAAATGTCTCATAGTTCATGTGGGCCTTCTAGAGACATAGTTAGTATGCAACAACAAATAGTTATTCAAATAAAAAGCACAAAGACATAAATTTCCCACAATCATGAAATATGTATTAAACTAATATAAAATTGAATTTAGAAGATTCATCCTTATAAAGAGCACGGTTTCAGGTGTTTGGTCATTTGAAGATGATGCGGGCAAGAATGAGCAACTATGTAGTTGCAGATGACCCTAGTTCTTCTTCTAAGATTATGTTATTATACATGGACACATATATAGTCCATTTTCAATTGAAAAAAATAGGATGAAAAAATGATTGTAGAGATCAAATAGAGAAAAGAGTTTATAGACCATTAGGGTTCCTTGCTAGAAGCTATTTTGAGGCACTTCATTTATTGTACTTTTTTGGATTTCTCCTAGGGGTGTAATATCATATTATAATTTAAAAGGATAATTTTAAAAGTGTATATTTGACATAATTTTTATATTAATAATTTTTTTACAATATTTTGTTCATGTACAAACATCAACATGAAAACAATATAGGCTCTTGTGCATAACAATATGACTAATACTAGAAATCGACTTATTTAAAAATCACTTCCACACTAGAAGCCAACCATGCAAAACCAAGAATACAACTTATAATTCCATATTAGACATCCCTTAAGTATTTGAACTTGGCCCCCTACAATGAGAACTCAATGCTTGAACCAATTGAGAACAATCCCTTGGATTATTTGACAACTTTCTGAATGTATCCCTAATTATTATGTAATTGTTTTATGATTTCATTAATCATATTTATAGATTTGAGTATTATTTTTACTAGTTTGTTTAATTGAAATATTGTGCAACTCCTTGTAATTTATATTTTGAAAGGAATTATACCAAAGTAACAAAACAAATGTGTAGGTTTTCATATGGATAATTAAGATAGATTGAACTAGATGTTCTATAATTTTATTTACCTACTTCTTTGTATGCATAGAGATTAGATTATAAGCAGAATCTAGAAGCATAGTCCCTATTGTGACCTTCATTAATATATCAAATTACGGGGTTCAATTTACAATTTTCTTTATTTCATAAAAATCTATATACTAGTTGGATAAAAAGCATCTATTTAGTTTATGGTAAACCTCCCATCTTACCAAAACATTCAAAAAACCTGAAATCAACATTTTTCTACTCAACTTTGTTTTTGTTACTTTTACTTTCATGTACATATGTGTGCAGTATTATTAGGGGTTATCCAAGCCACATCTTCAAACTCTTTACATGGTTGTTCATTTAATTTATAAAGGTATCATCAAACCAATATATAGGCATTTAGTGATAAAAAATAGGATCTTTCTATGCAATAGGTATCATTTATTTCATGGTTTATTTTCACTATCTATAATTGTCTTCAATACAACACCTTAAGGAATATCTCCTTAGTATCAAAAACTAAATCCAATGAATGCATTACCAACCTTAACAAATCCATTTATTATTGTCTCTGCCTAACTATAAGTTATAGACTTTAACTCTAAGATATGGATGATATGGATCAGAATGATTGGAATGATGTGGATGGCGTTGTTGATATGGAATAAAAATTAAAATTTGAATTGGCAGCCATGGATGATAGTAAAGAAAAACATAAAAGGTTAGTTGAGAAGGTTTATTTTCTTAAAAGTCTTCTTAATAAAGGAAATAAAGAAGTGATTCTATTATCTTTGGTGTCTTCTCTATTGAACTATGTTATGTTCCAGAATTTATGCTTATATCATATATGCTTCAGATGATGTTTCTATTCCTAAGCTGGTATACTTATAATTTTGTGGTGGACCACTTATTTTGTTTTTGGGTCCAGATTAAGATATTTTGTACCAGCTTATGTATATTGGTCTAGGTGGTTGCATGCAAAGGTTTTTATGATTATTGGAAGGTGTTCTAACTTGGTGTGACCTCACACATCTTCTTTATCTCCTGGATGATATATTTTTGGGTCAATGATATACATGCATGCTACATTCTTGTGGCTAACTTAGCAAGTCTATTGTGATCCAATTGGTATGTATTAGACAGATAGATTATGTTTATATATATATATATATATATATATATATATATATATATATATATATATATATATAATGAAAGAGTGTGATACATTTTTATATATTATGATGGATAAGGAGTGTGATATGATGATTTGAAGGAAGTGCGAATTATCTATCTAAGGTTTGGTGGGTGTGAAGAGCAAACAGATGAGTACAATTTGTGAATTATTATTCGCATTCTACCAAATGTTATTTTGTATACAGTTAGAATAAATCTTTTAGGGTAAAAATACCTCTTTCATTTGTCTCATGCTTTAGGTTCCTTACTTTCTAAATCACCCAATCAACCTTTTTTTAAAGCATCAAGTCTTAGTTATTCCAAAAGGGGCCCCACCTTGCTTTGTCAGCTTATTGCTATGTAATGGAAGCTTAACTCATTAGTTTTCATTTCCATTGAGCCTTGTTCCACCCGATACTTGATCTCCAATAGTATCGTGTCAGTGGGTTCCTCATGAGTCACATATCGGTTGATCACAGCTTGGGAACTTTTCAACACACACTTCTTTTGTTCCACAGTTGTTGAAGAGAGCGATACCCCAATGCTTCGATGGTAGTAGTCTCATGACCAAAAACTTGTATGATGATGTCAGCATGGTACTAGCTCACAATGTGTGTTAAGTGAAACATTAATTAAATATTTCATTTTGAATACCAAGGCAATACAATAGCCACCAAAATGCACAAATTAATTGGTATAGGCTCTCATATGTTTTTCACCTTTGTTATTATCATTTGCATTCAAAACTTTTGATGAACTCAAAGGGGGCGCTCATGCGAAAGCACAGAACCAGGTTTGAGGAGAAAAGATTTCTTTGTCCGAATTATTGAAATTTTTAGTTTTATTATTGATAATATAGAGGAAGTTTATTAATTTAGCATTCATGAACATCTTCTCTTCTCATATCTCCCCTTTATCTTATCCCAATTTGACTTTTCACCCCTGGGTAAGTGCACAAAGATGGTGGTCAAAAAGGGGGGTATAAGTGGACACTTTTTTTTCTGAAATCAGGTGAACCTGAACTTAGAGGCAAAATTTGAAAGTCATCCACTCAAGATATGAAGATAATCAAAGAAAAAATATTGTAGTACTCTGAATCTAGTTTCCAAAATACTAAACTTTTTAAAAATTGGATAAGATTAAGGGGGTCAAATCCTTCGCGCACGAAAAAATGACCCTATTTTTTTTTTTTGAAAAACATAACATAGTGTTTGACGTGCGCATCAAAAAAGTCACAGTTAGATTTAGTATTTTGACAAATCCTTTGGCAGAAAGATATTTAAGAGTTAGCACTAGAAGATGTGTATTTTTTTGTAATTTTTTGTTGAGTATTTTTTTTTTAATGATTTTTCCAATCGAGCACATCCTGAAAATTCAGTACCTGTTCCTGTGCGAAGCATAAGTTGCACTAAACAATTGCAAATACAATTTTTTTTTTTAAATTGTAAAAAATCAAGTGCACTACAATAATATATAAAGTTTTTAAAATTTGGATACGTATATCAAAAGTTATTCAAAAAATGGTGCACCTATGTCTGTGAGAACTTTGGAGACACTAGTAAAAGAAATTCAATAATAATATGTTATTGTTTTTCAAATTGAAAAACAATTATATGGTTAGAAAGCTCAGAAGATGGGTGAAAATATGGTGGCAATTTAGAAATACCTACTTTATGAAGTGTAAACCTGATGATGACAAAGTCGATAAACCAAGTTGATAAAATAAAACATTAAAGCTATGAGATTTCCACAATCCATTTTGTATTTCTAGTGTATTTTTTTCTGGATTTGATTGTGTGTATATTTTTCCCATCAACGTTTCAAATCACACTCCGTGATTCATGTCTTGGGAATTCTTTTCATCCTGATGATGAATCACGGAGTGTGATTCGAAACATTGATGGGAAAAATATACACACAATCGAATCCAGAAAAAACTACACTAGAAAAAATAAAACATGTCAAAAATGAGAGAAATGGAGGGAAATCAAACTTCCAATCCGTAGCTTTGTCATCCAGGCCTATTTCCAAGCATAAAAATTCAAAAGCGCATATGGGGTACATATGGTTTAAAAAGCGCGTACGGGGTATTTATAGTGTAAGAAGCCATTAAACAGAGCGTACGCGCTATTGTATAATATTATATTCTATGTATAATGTGTATATTCATATAATATATGTAATTTATAATATGTGTATAATATGACATTCTATATATAATATGTTTATATACATATAATATATTAAACATATATATACACATGTAAGTGTATCATCTCTCCCTCTCAAACGCATACAAGGTCTCTCTCTCTCTCTCTCTCTCCAAGGTCTCTCTCTCTCTCTATCTCTCTCTCTCTCTCTCTCTCTCTCTCTCTCTCTCTCTCCCTCCCTCCCTCCCTTCCTCCATACCCCATCCCTCTTTCTCTTCTTCTCTCCCTCCATACCCCACTGCAATTGTGTCTGCACTTCTATAGAAGTAAGTGAATTTATTTCTTATCTGCAACTTCCTTTTGATTTTTATCATGTATTCTCTTCTCTCTCTACCTCTCCCTTCCCCCCATGTTCTCTCCCCTCTCTCCCTCTCTCTCCCTTTCCCCTCTCCTCTCCATCTCTCCCCCCTCTCTCTCCCTCTCTCACCCCCCTCTCTCTCTC